>NC_060281.1:59658391-59796590 GCF_021613505.1 Equus quagga | reverse complement strand
TGTCTTGATTTTCTCATCAGTAAGATGGGAATAATAGCGCCTCCCTTAGAGGGGAACTGTGAGGACCCAGTAAGCCTGGGAAGGGAGGCAAGATGAAATTCCGTGAGACTGCCGAGTCTCTGCCTGGACACACACTCCTCCGTGGACACAATTCCGTCTCGCCTTGGCCCTCTCCTCTAGAAGCAGGCTTTGCTCACGGGAGAAAACACAGATACTAAAGAGCTCTCAGCTCAGCTTCTAAGCTCCAAATTCTGCAGGGGCGGGCGGAGAAAGAAAGGCTCACATAAAAAGGCAAGAGAAGCCAAATTTTATGGGGGCTTTTCAAAAGTCAAAATGGAAGCCAGAAGACCAGGGAGAAATCATTCTCCATGTCACCAATTATCCATCCAGAGGGAGGGTAGAATCAAGACAGTTTTCAGATACGGATCGTCTGAAAATATTGACCTCTTATGCGACTTTTCTTGTGAGTTATTAGACGATGTGCTACCAAAACGGAGGGGCGCACCAAGCATGGGGGGAGATGGGCTCCGGAGAGCGGAGTGTCTGAAACCGGGCAGAGGGAAGGGCACGCCAGGCTGAGGCTGTGGAGGAGACCCAGCACGCTCCTGGTCCAGAGGGCGGCAGGAGGACGAGGGTTTAGGAGAGACATGTGCTGGAAAAACGAACCGTGAGTTAGATATCTGACGTATTTGGTCATGCAGATAAACAACAATATTTAGAGGGTTTTCATAGTTCTGTTGGAGATTTTAGGAATAATTAACAAACAAAAAAGCAAATAAAAAATGATTAGCTCCCCAAATAATAACAGCTATTAGATCGAGGAAAAAATTAAAACGATGCGTAGGGAATGAATTAAATCACAGTTCCTTTTCATAATATGGTAAAGACAGACTATTTATCTAGCCAATATTGGGAAGATGGAGGAGAAGGAACTGGAGACTGAGGGCTGAGGTGATGCGAGAGACAAAATACCCATTTTCCATAACAGGAAGTCAGTGGCTAATGTCTACAATCAATAAATCAAGAAGTCATGGTCTAATGATATTATTTAGAATTATGGCTGAAAATACTGAAATAGTGAAGAGTCAAAGATGCTGTTTTTCATGAAAAGACTTGTCATTCTATTTGATTTTAATTGCGTACATGTATCACTTTGATAAATTTTTAAGAGACATCGCAAAGAAAAAGGAAACTCAGTTGATAGTCTTGAGAGATTTGCAGGAGCATGCACTTGAGAACTTAAAAAAAGGTTATGCTTTGAAGCCTATAGGCATAAAGTGAATGCTATAAACAGTGAACTGGGAAGAGAACCGACGACTAGCAGGCCATCCTGCCCCACGGAACCAGACCAGTGCCCGAGACAGAGGTTGGAGAGGGGCATGCTATAGAAGGAGGTGTCAGTGTGGGTAGACTCCACCTTGCCCCTCTCCTCTTTCCACTTTGTGAGCCAAGCCTTTGGTGGGAAATGATAATAGAAGTCTCAAAAAAGTTTGGGAATTTGAGAATATGGGGGCCTTGTGTTCTAGTTCGCAGGAGAAGTCTTAGATCACAGCAAACTTCGTAGAAAAGACCCTGCCCATTCTGGTGTAGTAGCAACAGAGTGTAGATGATGCCAGGCGTGCTAGGAACTCGAGGCTCCTCAAGAGCCCCTCTCACCTCCTTGGCCCTGGAGGGCACAGGAGAACATTCTAAACTTCCTTCTCCCTGTGTCAGTCGTGATGTGCTAACCGCAAATCTCAGTGGCTTAAAACAGTGAAGTTTATTTCTTGCTCCTGCTACACGTCCTTGGGAGCGGGTGTGTCTGCCTCACGTTGTCATCACTCAGGGAACTGGGAGGATGGAGGTGCCATCAACACTGCTGATGACCAAGGCATAGAGAAAGGGAGGTGGTGACTTGCTCTCTGGCATCACTTCCGCTCTCATTTCATCAGCCAAAACATGTCACAAGGTCACCCAACTTCAAGGTGATGGGAAGAGCAACCTCTTCATGTGCCCATAAGAGGAAGAAAGCCTGAGAGAGTTGGTGAGGCCTCAGGAGCCTGAAGATTGGGGAGAGGAAAACGAAGAGTGCAAAGACCCACTGGGAGAGATGAAGCGAGGTCCTCAGATTGATGGGGGGTGCCACTGGGATTGATTCTGACTCCCAAGGGCCAGTCAGGAGCAGGGCAGAAGACGGCCTCAGACCAGACTCGCCTCCTGCCAACAACTGAGTGCTGTGCACACAACTCAGAATGAAGATGCATGCTTGGGGAGAAGGCCGAGGGAGCCCGCCCTGAATCCACTGCATGTCACGTGAAATGACTGAGAAATCCTGGGAGTGATTCTATCATATCATATATGAGGTTTTGGCCTCTATGAGGATGGAGGCTGAAGGTAGAGATGAAATTGAGCTAAAGAAAAGCGTAAAGATAGCCTTTTGCACATCTGAGTTTTGTGCCCTGTGATGTTTGTACCTGCTGTGTTTATAAATCCCCAAGGACAGCATCTGGCAGGGAGTCACTGTCTGATAGATGGTTGCTACTATGTTCTTCATCCCTTCCTTCCTCTAAAATTTGTTTCTGGTTCCACAGCTTCCAGACTGAGGATTCAAGATATAGCAGCCAGGCCTTTATGGGGAGGAGGGGAGACAGTCTTAGAAGAATACTTCTGTTTACTGAGTCATGAAGCTGGAAGGCTCTGTGAGAGCACAGTCACCATGTCCTCAGACACGGAGGCAGGACCTCACTGAGCCCCTTCTGCGATGTGCTGCATGTCCATCACTCTGAAAAACACGTCTACCACTGAAGTGTCAAAGGTCTAATGCATTCGATCTCACTGAAAATCCCAAATAAAAAACAATTCCTGCCTCATTCTGTTTTCTAAATGCAGAACGAGAAATGGCATTTCCTGTCAACACAGGGTTTGTGAAACTCATATAAGGTGACCTCCAGAAGCTGAATGGAAAAGGCACTTCATGGGAAAGCTGGCCCTGGGCCTGGTCTGCTGCCACCCGGGGCGGGCGGGTTGGGGGGAGTGGCTGTGGGTGAACCCTCATTCTCACTGGACCATGGTTTGCTCATCTGCAACATAAGTGGGTTGAACTGATGGGCTCCCAAGGTCCTTCTGTTTTCACATTCAGGTCATTTGAGACTACAGAGGCCAAGAGGAAGGGGGGCAAAAGTGGAAGAGGAAAGGAAGTGAGAAAGGAGAAGAGGATGACATGAAAAGAGAAGAGCAAGAAGAAGGCGAAATGGGAAGAGAGAAGAAAACCCAACATTGCATTTGTTGAGAATAAAGTATGTGCCTTGACATTGTGTGTGCTCAGTGGAGGCTTGTTAAATGATGGAACCGCTGCTGAGTAAGGAGCCCTCGGCAATGCATCTCAAAACAGAAGTCTCAGCATTTATTTTGAAGACAATAATTTCATTTTCCAGGAAGAATTTTCAGTAAAAAGAGTCTACATGGGCAGTTAAATTCTTACCTTTCAACAGATCTGCCTAAAAGCTGTAAAAATAATAATGTCTTGTATTTCCTATGAGCCAGCACTTTCTAAGGACATAAACTATCTAATTCAGTTCTCACAACAACGTTGTGAAATCAGTACTACTAAAACCCCATTTACTGATTATGCACACTATGGCTCAGGTTAATGTCACTTGTCCAGCAAGAAGGCAGAAACATCAAGATTCAAACCAAGGTATGTTTTATTCTAAAGCCTGTGTTCTTTGCCTCTGGCCTCCCGGTCCGTGACCCTGATAACCAGAGGGACAGTTATGGAGGAGGATTCGCCCAGCCCTCAGACTCAAGCTGTGGGTGATTTCTCCATCTCCTCCTCATCTTCATCTCCTTCATCTTTGTCTGCTTCCCGGTTTTCTTTTCCATCTTCCGTCTTTGCCGTCGCTGCCTCCCCACCGCTCCTTTTTATCTTCTTCCTCTTTTGGAACAGGCACTACATGTTTATTGTTCAAACATGAACCAATGGGGATGATGTGCACTGGGAAATCTTACTCCTGCCCTACCCAGCCATGTGCTCCTGCCTCCATCCCGACCATCTGCTGTTATCAGTTTCGTTGGTATCCCTTCAGTGTTTCTTTATGCAAACACCAGAAAATAGAAATTCATATTCTTATTTCCTACTTTCTTACTGCAAAGTTGGCATACCAAATTGTGCTGTACTTTGTACTTTTCTGTTTTTACTTAGCGATATGTCCAGGAGATATTTTGATTTTCGTTCACAGGGAGCGTCCTCGTTGTTTTTTACAGTTACAGGCCATTCTACCACGGGAGGAAATCTTAGGTTTACTTAGCCAGTTTCTCAAACACGGACACTTGGATAATTTCAACATTTTTTAGTGTCACAAACAATGCTGCAAGGAATAATCTCGTCAGATATCAGTCCATACTGGTCAGATGTGACCCCAGGAGCAGGGTCACTGAGTCAAAGAGAAAGTGCTTCTGAAACTATGATGACTATCGCCCTCAGGAGGGGCTGCCCTGTTGGGCAGTCACACTGAGAAAGAACAACAGTGTTTGCCTCCCTAACGCCCAGCTAACGAAGCATTTTGTCAAACCTTTGGAATGGTTCCAATATGATCAAGGAAAAATTATATCCTAGTGTACTTTTAATTTTCGTGTCTCTGACTATGAATGCTGGCAAGTGTTCAGGACCATTTGTATTTCTTATTCTGTGACTGCCCATGATGCTTGTCTATTTTTCTATTGGTCTTGTAGTCTTTCTCTTTTTCATCTCTCAGAGCTCTTCACACATTTTGGAGAAAAACACTTTTCTGTGTCATGAGCTACAAATGTTTCCCCTAGTTTTTGTCTTTTTTTGTTATTGTGCTTTGGTTTTGTTTCCTATGTAGAAGTTGTTGTTTGCTTCAATAGTTATCAGTCTTTTCTTTTTGTCTTCTGGATTTTCAGACATAGTCGGATATGCCAATCTCCTCCAAGGTTGTTTTACCAATCCACGTCCCAACAGGAAGTAAATGGCACACTCGAGTTAGGATAATTCAAGAGGAGTTTATGTACAAAGGGATCGGTTACAAGGGTGTGGGCAAGTTTTAGTGGCCTCCCAAGGGCTGTGCAGGAATTGGAGCCTAGCAGCAGCAGAGGTATCATCACCCCTAGGCCCCAGAAGACGAGGGGACAGAGAAGTTATTGCAGCCTGGATGGAGAGAAGATTGTGTAGACCAGGCTGCCTAGAGAAGAGCCCCCGCATCTGTTGGGAAAAAGCTCCTCATGGAGGAAACAGGAAGTGAGTGCCCTGCCCTCATTGTCCTCGAGCCCTCCATGCCTTGTCATGGCTCCCTGATGGCCAGAGGGTGCAGGATTCTGCTGGAGTCATCCAAGTGAGGTGGCCTTCTAGGGCAGAGAATGAGGAAGGTGAGAGGAGCTGAACTCTGCTGGGTGGGAAGTGGGGTGGAAGATATCCAGCCTGGTTCTAGAACGCCTCTGGCAGTACTTGCACGGTTTTACTTTTTACATGTAAACGTTGATCCCCTGGAGTTTATCTTGACGTGCTCTGTGGGATGGTTCCAACTTTGCCTTTCCTCGGCAACGCTGCTTATGACGAAGTCCGCCTTTACCCACTGACTGGAGCATGCATATTTGTCAAATATTAATGTCCCATGTACATTTGGGCCTATTTCTGGATTTTCTCTTCTGGTTCATTCATATGCCATTCTGTATTAATTACCAACGCCTTATGATGGATTTTAAGAACTGGGGAGACAAATGCCTCCTCATTTTTCTCCTATTTTAGAGTTTTCCTGCTTGTTTGTTTTGAATGAACCTGCTTGTCTGCTTCTCAAGGAAAGAAACTTGTTAGGAGATTTTGGGAGATTATGTTAAATTTATAAATTTATTAATGGAGGCCTCACATCTTTAGAACATACTATGTTCTTTCTTCTTTAAAACCATGATCTGTCAAGAAACCTGGCAAACACCACCTTACCACGTGAGAAAAGTTATCATTCACAATAATGGGACTAACCGACGTTAGGTCCCTCCCTATGGAATGCACTAAGGACACAACATCACTCAGGCAGCATTCCTGCCAAATCTAGTCATGAGAACATGTTACACCAAATCAAACTGGGCACGTTCTCCCAAAGAAGTGGCCTATATTCTCCAAAAATGTCAGTGTCATCAATTATACCACAAGAAACTGGAAAAAAAATCAGTATCTTTAAGGACAAAGAAAGGATGAGGCCCTATTCTTAGATTAAAATGGATGAAGGAGACATAAGAACTGCATGAACTGTGTGGTCCTGTTTGGATCCTAGATCAGGGAAAACATATCCGGAAAGGATATTAACGGGACAATTTAAAATCGAATATTTACTGTAGGTTAGATCACAGTATTGCATCAATGTCAAATCACCTAAATTTGATAATTGTACTGTGGTTGTGTAAGAGAATATTCTTGTTCTTACAAAATGCATGATGAAATATCTAGGGATAAAGTGGGTCTGCTACTAACTGTCACATCGTTCAGAAAAAATAATAATACAGTATATATGTAGAGAGCAATAATAAAGTAAATGTGGCAAAATGTTAATAACTGATAACTGGGTGAAGAATATATAGGAATTCTTTGTACTATTCTTGTAACTCTTTTGTAAATTTAAAATTATTCAAAGTAAAAAGTTACAACAAAAGAAAGTTTGAGGGAGTGGAAAGGGAGAAGAGAATGTTAAAATATATGAGTTCCTTCCTGCTTTTAGCCGATTTGATCTTGATTCTGTCTTTTAGCACATTGTCCTAAAACCCAGAAGAACATCAATCGATTAACCAATGTTAGCCAACCTCGTTTTCAGTTCCCATAAATCATCTCCACTGCTTTGGTTACCACGCCCTCCAGCTGCTCACGCCAGTCCCTTCCCCCTGCAGCAGGCCGGTTAGCTGGCCTCTTTCTGGTGCTGCCTTCTCACAGAATCAAGACCACATGCACAGGAACAGCTCAGTCTTGGAACTTGGGTGTTCCTGGTGTCCATGACCAGAAAATGATATGATATTTGATTTTGGTTTGCAAAACCAGGAGGGAACCTGCTAATGCTTTTCCTTGGGTCCATCCACAAAATGGTAAAACCGTAGCTGCTGCTACTGCACCCACCACCACCGTTTCTGGAAGGCCCTCAGTGTACCAGGCTTTGTGTTACTCATTTGATATGTGTGATCTTCTTTTCTCAGAACAACCTCGTAGGTAGGCACTATTATTATCCGCACTTGACAGATGGGCAAAGTGGGCTCACTCTCCCTCCCCTGGCAAGTGGTAGGAAGGGGACGCAAAGCTGGCTGACTGCTCTAGAACGTGCTCCTTACATGCTCTGTGGCATCTTGACAGTGCCCACGTTGGGTGCAGCCTTGGGGGTGGGGACTGTGAGGTGGCCTCCAGCTGGCCGTTAGCCTTTGGCCACAGTAAAATTGGAAGAATCAACGATAATCGCTAGGAATGAACAGCGCTTTGCCTTACAAGGTGTGGACCTGTGCTCTAGAGAGCCGGACTCCTTGGTAGCAAGGAACCTGACCTGCAGGAACCTGGGAGAAGGGTTTGTACACACATTGTGTGTGCCCCAGGAGTGATTCACAAATACGTCCTATGGAGGCAGAGAATGGCACAAGGTCAGTGACAAAAGGAAACAGGGTGCAGGAAACAGATGCTTTTTCTCAAGCAGACACAGAAGCACTAAGAGGTGGGAGCAGGAAGGAGCAGCACGGGGTGGAGACACTGCACCAGGATATGGACCCCACATCAGGGAGAGGATGAGCAAGTCTTCCGAGCCTTTGGGGAACGAGGTCCAGTGTTTACTGATGCACTTCTGTTGTGCTCTGAAGGCAGTCAGGAGTGTTTGGGTGCATCTGTGCCACGTGTCACTCTGCGTGCGCTTGTGCATGTGTGTGCATGACAGAGAAAGAGAGAGGGAGAGATTAAGATTGAGGCTCATCTTGGTTACCTGATGATGTCAGGTTGATTACTGGATTCTACTAGGTCATTAATCCTCAATTCTTCTTGGAGTCAGATTAAGGAGTGGCCCAGCTGGGCAGTGATTGCCCAAAGTGTCACTCAATGTGGGCCACAGCAGTGGGCACTGGGGGTGCTCCACCCAGGTCCCCGTGGCCCCACTTATTGTTCCTGTGTGCCCGAGCCCTAGCATCCTTGTGCTTTCCTTCCAATGGCAGCCCCTGTGCCTGGACTGCCATGTGACTGGAGAGCTTTGCCTCCGCTCTCAGGGTTCCCACAAGTGTCGGGGGGTCACATCCCCTTGGGGGTGGTCCTCAGCGACCTCTGACGGGTGAAGGAATACGAAAGCCCAGGTCCCCTGCTTGGACGCAGGACAGACTTCAAGGTGTAATTTTCCCTCCTGACTCCTCTGCAGGATTGGGCTGAAGCTGCTCTTCCACCTGCCTGGCTGCTGGCTCCACCCCTTCCTTGGTTTCTCCAGGAACTGCCTGAATAAATCAAGTGCACGCGCGTCCTAGGCTCAGGCCCTGCTTCTGGGAGCCTGACCTCAGACAAGCACTTACGCAGTCCTAGAAATGTGACAAGAAGGAGAAAAACAACATTTATCTACCAAATATGGCTCAGGGAGATTGCCCAACGTGTTTGCAAAGGCTCTTCAGCCATTTACTTCAGTGCGAGGGCTGAGCCCCTCCACCCCCCAGCGCATTGGCCAGAGTGACTCCTAGGGATGTGGGTCCTGTCCCCCATGGGCGTCTTTGTCTGCTGGTCTAGACCTATGAATTGAGGGCCTGAGTGGAATTGCTTGGGACAATGGTGTGCAGCCGGAGCCTGGCCTGGAGGGAGGGGCGGGAGGGCTGGAAGCAGCACTCAAGCTCCTCCCTAACATAGACATTGAATAACGAGAAATCTCATAAGAATGTCCACTTTCTTGGGGTACCCCCATGCTGCCAGGGTCAGCTGGAGAGAGAAAGGGAGGGTTTTCTGTGAGGTCCTCTGAGGAGGAACTAGGAAAGGCACGGGCTGCTAGGGTTGAGGGTGACATGCTTGAAGGGTCATCTGTGTGGCCCTGGGAAGTCCTTGAAGGAGGAGGAGGAGGCTACAGTCAGGCTATTTCTTGTGGCCTGAGTGGGAGTCCCATGGTGGACCCAGAGGTGACTCTCCATGGCTGTGTGGGACAAGTCACAGTTGGGGTCATCACTCAGTCTGAGAAGTATAGGGGGTTCTTGAGAAGGTAATGGAGGAGCCAGCCCCTCCCATATCAACCACCCATCAGCCCTATCTTTTAAGTCTGAGTTTTGGTGGAACTTCCACGTCATGAACAAATTAATGGGATAAATGACATTCTACTAACAGGTCTAACAAACGTACTAAAGAGCAGCCGAGCTAGTGTCTGCAGCAGAGAACAATTCGCCATTTATGAATCACTCGTCCGCTAATATGCCGATTCTTGAGACAAAGAGTTCGCTTCTCGTGGAGACGTGCAACGCAGTCTGACCAGCTGTGCACGAGCTCCTGAGAGGCAAGGGGATGGCAGGACCATAGCCTGCCTCTGGCCTTGCCAGGCTTCTCGTGGAGCAGGGAGCATGAAGTGCGCCCTAACAGGGTGCGGGAGGGCGGACTCCGAGGCCTGCTCAGTATCAAAGAGGCATAAGGAGGCCAGATGCTGTGAGGATGGCCAAGGTCCGCTCCAAGGTGGCAGGGGTGGCCGGCGAGGCTCAAGCCACCTGAGCTCAGAGCCAGCGTGAGGATGAAATAAGAGAATGCAGGCAGTGTCCTGAAGAGTGGCTGGCCCAGGACAAGAATATACTGGGTATTATTACTACACATGCACACACGTGGACTTTCACATACCGCTTTAATTATTTAATTAGTGGCTATGAATGCTCAGTAATGAGTAATAAATTATTAGATTAGAATACATTATTATATAATATATTATGTGTAATATATTAACATATTATACATACCATGCTACTTATGTTAATTTATTATGTAAAATATATTGCTATATTTACATATAGTGTATACTGTATTAATATATTGTCTAGTAACATTATTTATTATTAAATATATATTAAATATTGAACTTTTATATACTATATAAGTTAATGTATGAATGTATAACGTATAAAATTGAATCTTATGTTAAAACTAGTGTACTGTGTACTATGCACAATGTATGGGATATATTATCACGAGCAGGGCTGTGGTGGGAACGTCTGGCCAGCCTGAGGAGAGCAGAGCGGCTGTTTTTGAGCAGGAGAAGGATGGAGAGCACCGTTTGCCCCCGTGGCCTGCCCCTGCCCAAGGCGCAGAGAGGGAGAAGGATGGAGAGGCTCTCGGGTGGCTCTGCAGGGCCTGGTGGGATCTGAGCTGCCTCGGCCGACAAGGGGACACTTCTTCCCTCAGAAGTGTGTGCCAAGTGCTTCCTCCAGGCCAGGCACTGTGCTGGGTGCAGGAGAAGCAGCCTCAATGACATGGTGGGGCCCCCCTGGGGGGGCTATGGATCAAGATGGGAGGCGGCCCTTGGAGGGACTCACCCTGAAATAGAGAAGAGAATCTCAGGGCACCACCAGTGCAGGAGGATGGCTGCCGCCAGACTGCCACTAAGGCGCAGGGCAGGCTGGTGAGGGCCCCTGGCCTGATGATGCCAACCTGGCAGCTTGGGCATTGGGACTCTGTGCTGTGGGGAGCAAAGCCTGGACCGGGGGAGTGGTTGGAGGCCATGGTGAGGTGGAAGGAAGCTAGGGCAGGGTCTCAGCATCTAGCAAACTCGACCCTGGTGGAAGAGAGGGAGGCATAGGAAGCGCCAAGGTCCTGGGCTTGGTGACAGAATGACCGTCATCACCGAAGGTGGCAGTATGTCTTGGCAGAAACTTCAGAGTTATTGTAATATTTCCAATGGTAGCATTTGAAAGTTGGCTGAGCTTGTTTCCTTGCTGCAAAATTCAGGATTTATAAATTCCAATAGACTTATGAAATGAAAATACGATTTTTAGATTTAGTCTTTGATAACCTTTAACTGAATAAATCACTGGCTTGCTTGCTGGTTATCTGTAATTGCCAAGGTTATACAACTGGACGGTGTGGGAGCTCCCCCTCCACCATCCTCCCCCACCCCACGCAGGCATAGACTCTCAAATGTGTTACAAAGGTGTAATCATCAGACTTCCGAGGATCATATGGAAGGATTAGAATAACGGCTTGTAGATACAGTGGGGCCCATTCTGATACCATATAACCATGAACGTTTTAACAATTAGAGCTCCCCCAAATAGAAGGGATAATCCGAAAGGAGAGGCTCTCTCTTGTACGTGGGTACATGGAATTCTTCAAAGAAGGCTGACTGAGTAGAGTCTTGCACAGGATACGTGAATGGGCAGATGGCCTCGGAGGTGACTCAGCACTGAGGTCTACGAGCCCGTGATCTCACAGCCTTAAAGACAGTACCTAGGGAGTCTTCTCTTTCCTCCCTCAAATTATCACTTCCTGCCCACAATCCCATCAAAGCAGCCTACCCACATTCCCCTTTAATGGGACCCTGGGCTGACTTACCCTGGAGTGGCAGTTCGGCTTGGTAAGCCCCGATGGTCCCCCTTTCCCTCCTTAGTTTGTAAGCCAGCGTCTCCTGAAACCCCAAAACTTCAGCTTGATTAACTCTGTTGTTTCTGCAGAGTCACAGCACAATAGCCAGGCTCCCTTGCTCCCCATCATCCTCCCCTCCCTCCCCATCACCTCCCTCCCTCTCTCCCCATCATATTCCCCTCCCTCCCCATCACCTCCCTCCCTCTTCATCTCCTCCCTCTCTCCCCATCATCCTCCCCTCCCTCCCCATCACCTCCCTCCCTCTTCATCTCCTCTCTCTCTCCCCATCATCCTCCCCATCACCTCCCTCCCTCTTCATCTCCTCCCTCTCTCCCCATTATCTCCTTCCCTCTCCATCACCTCCTTCCCTCCCCATTATCTCTCTCCACTCCCCATCACCTCCCCCTCTCCCATTATCTCCCCACCCTGCTACTCTTCATCTCCCCTCACTTCCTATCATCCCCTCACCTTTATTGCAAACCAGGGGAGTGGAATTAACGGGAGCCAAGCACCATTTTCCTGCAGAGATTTCCACAAGGTTGGAAAAAGAACTTTTCAGAAGAGATCACACAGCTTTGTGACCCAAAGGTGCAGAATGCCAAATTGCCCATCACCTTCTTCAAAATCTCCAGTGTGAAGCCTCTGTCTGTCCTCTGCCACTGAACTCTACTAGAGAGGCAGATGAGAGCCTCAGCTCCTGTAATCCCCAGGGGATCCTCCATGAGGAAGCCGCGCCCAATCTGCCCTTACTCTGAGCACCCCTGGCTGCAGGGTGACCTCCCATCACCACTGTGTGGAAGCACGCTTCCCCCTGCCGGTCTCTCTGCCGGCATCCCTGTCGGTCCACGGGTCCAAAGCAGCCTTTGCAGAGTAAAACACTTGCAGAATAAACAATTTGGACAGTAGCACACAAAGAGATTACACTTAAAGGAGGCGAGGAAATATCCCTGGACCGGACCCAGGACCCTGCCCAGCCGTGTGACCTCGGGGAAGCCACAGCCTATCTCAGTGTCCTTGTGTCTCCTCTGTGGAGACAGGATGTTGAACACAGCGATCTCTGAGGTCCAGCCAGCTGGAAACCTCCATCACTCGACAGCTAGGAAAGAATTTAAATGAGTATTTAATTTTCTCCACTCCCCCTCCCCCCGCCAAATTCTTCATAGTTAGCTTGTAAAATTAGGAAATCAAGCCAAACCTGGGAACAGAAAATATCATCCTGGGGGGCGGGCTGCTATTTACAGTGTGTTATTAGCTCCAGACCTCGCCCTGGTCACCAGCGTTTGTGCTTCCCTCTGTTTAGTGGCTGCTTCTTGATGCTGGCAGGGAACAATGCTATTCCGTGCCCACCTTCCATCAGTGTCCTGCAAAACCCAAGCCTATGTTAATGCCTCTCTGGGACTCCCAGGGCGACAGGGGACAGAAGAGGACTCAAATAACATTCTGGGGAAAAGGGAAAAGGAAACTGATTGGAGCAACGATGAGCCAGAGCTGGAGATCCCACCACGTGGCCTTTCTGGCAGAGGGAGCGCGTGGTGGTGACAGGCTGAGTGGATGAGTCAGCACAGGAACCGCAATCCCAGCCTGGCAGGTCTGGAATCTGTGATAGAGCGGAATATTGATTGCACCCGGGTGCAAACGAGAGCGAGAGAGGACTAGGCAGGGTGAAAGAGAGGGATCTTCGAGCTATATAGATGCAGATAAAGAGGCGACAGGCATTTAGCCCTGGTTTTCCTTCTCCAGAGCCTGTTAATAACAGCGAAAGCCAGTTCCATCCTGGCAGGGTGTTTTCACTAAACCCTGAGCTGCTCTCTGTCACCTTCCACACAGGTTGGAGGAGAGCTGACGTAGGGGGGGCCGCAGGACCGCGGAAGTGCAAGGCCGATGGTGCTCAGTGGATGTCCCAGCACGCCTGGCAGCACCTGTCAGCAGCAGCATCTGCTCATTCCTGAACCAGGCTCCATTCGTCAGCAGCCAGCATGCCCTCTGCCGGGAAGGGGCTGAGCCCGAGTAGCCGGTGGATCTCAGCCGGGGCTTTTCACCAGCAGAATCTGCTGTCCAGGAAGGAAATTACTGTGGGGCCAGAGAACATGACTTTAGAGCAGGGAGCACTAACCACGTTCCAGACAGAAAGAAGGACTCGATCTCCCTTTCAGTACAGGCAGCCCATCTGAAGACAGCTGTGCCCTCTCCCCTTCGGCTATGTCTGAATTAATCTCCCAGAGTTGGACTGTGGGTGCAAAAGAGAAATGGAAGATATAGTCCTTAAAAATGGGACACCTTGTACCTCCACGAGTGAAGATTCCAGAGGCCTGTCGGCCCTGCTTTTGTTGTATGTTATCTGGTACAACACTCTGCATAATTAGCAACAAAATGATCCAATTTAACACACATTTATTAAGCAGCAACTATGGACAAAGCACGCTGCTGGCTGCTGGAGCTTCAAATCTAACCGAGGCTCTGCCTTATTCGCACACTTTATGATCCTTGACGACTGTCAGGGAGGAAGTCAGCGTCAGAACTGCTTAATGAGCAACCTCCTAAATGGGTACTGGAGTCTTTAAAAGAAAAAATATCATTACATTTAAATTTTACTTATTTCATAGAACAAAAATAAACTGAAGTTGTCAAAACTTAAATAAATGTTTCTTTACCACAAAAAAGATTATTTCTCTAAGAACAAGACATTACAGAATTAGCAGGTCGGGATGCTCTCTCTGTACACACACACACACTCTCTGCTATACCACATGTCTTGATCTGAGAGCACAGCGATTGTCTCCTTCCAGATAAAGATGAGGACACTGGCATCTCATACGCTTTCCATTTCAAAGAGAAGCAAGCAAAAATTCTCTTGCTTCCGTTTCCTCTTCTTTTCCTCTTCATTTTATTGTTATATAGTTATTGTTGTTTGAATCGAGTCACCCATAAAGATATGTTCAAGTCCTAACCCCTGGTGCCTGTGAGTGTGACTTTACAAGCAAACCTTTGAGAGATTGCCGGTTCAGTTCCAAACCACTGCAGGAAAGCAAATATCAATAGATGAGTCACACAAATATTTTTTGGTTTCCCAGTGCATATAAAAGTTGTGTTTACACTCTACCATGGTCTATTAAGTGTGCAATAGCATTATGTCTGAAAAACAATGCACACACTTTAATTAAAAAATACTTTATTGCTAAAAAATGCTACCTATCATTTGAGCCTTCAGTGAGTAGTAATCTTTTTGCTGGTGGAGGGTCTTGTAAAAAATGCAGTATCTGGGAGCCGGCCTGGTGGCATAGTGGTGAAGTTCGCATACTCTGCTTTGGTGGCCCAGGCTTTGCAGGTTTGGATCCCAGGTGTGGACCTAGCACTGCTTGTCAAGCCACGCTGTAGTGGCGTCCCACATAAAATAGAAGAAGATTGGCACAGATGTTAGCTCAAGACAATCTTCCTCACCAAAAAAAAAAAAAAAAAGCAGTATGCCATAAAGCAAAGCACAAAAACCAAAAAATATGCCTGTAATTGGAAATAGGGTCTTTGCAGATGTGATAAAGTTAAAATGAGGTCATATTGGATTACAGTGGGTCCTAATCCAGTGACTAGTGTCCTTATGAGAAGAGGGAAATTTTGACACAGCCACACAGAGGAAAGAAAGCCACGTGAAGACAGAAGCAGAGATTGGAGTGGTACGTTTACAAGCCGTGGAAAACCAACGGCTGCTGGCAACCACCAGAAACTAGGAGAGAGGCTGGAGCAGCTCCTCCCTCAGGACCTCTGGAAGGAACCAACCCTGTCAAAGTCTTGATTCCGAAGCCCCGGGCTCTGGACCGTGAAAGAATACACTTCTGCTGTTTAAAGCCACTCAGTTGGGGTCTTTGTTACGGCAGGCCTAGCAAACTCACACGACTGTTTCCACATGGTCCAGGTTTTCATTAATCACGTCTGCTTGGTAACATGCTTCTTACTGGTATGCGACATGTTTCATATTTAGAGTCATTGTTCACCGCCTGTTTCTTTAGGTGTGTGGTCCCTCTTGTGCCACCTTGTCACTTACCTTCTCATCTTTGGGCCGTCGTGAGCCTCCCTTCTTCCCTTCTTTGTACTGTACGTTTGCACAGCCACTCGGCCACTGCTTTCCATCTGACGCATGCTTGAGTAGCGCTCTCCCGCCTTCTGTTTGCTCTGAACTAAAGAGGGTAACTTGACATTACGCCTCCTTCTCGGAGACCAAGTTGTTGCTCTCCAGAAGCAGTTTGAAGACTGAGCAGAAACTGAGGAGTTTCTGTTGCCTTCAAGAATTGCAAGGGCAGAGGGCGGGAATTCAGCTGACGTGATCTAGCATAATTGTCGGACTATCTGGACTATCTTTCATGAAGGGAAATTTTATTGACTATCCGGTTCTGGGCCCTCCCCTACCTAGTTGCAGGGCATGCCCCATTCACTGGGGACACTCTCAGGGTTCAGACCGTTCCCCTCATGCATGTGCGGTTCTGGGGGCCTCATTTCAGGCCCTAGTGCCCCCCGCTTCCCTTCTTCCCATTTCTCTGCCTCAACTGATTCCACCAGGCCTCGGGCAGAAGAGGAGACAGACAGCTTCCTCTCAGCTGGGCTCTGGGGGGCCCACAAGTGAGGCTTCTGGGAGTGCTGGGGGGCTGGCTCGGGACCCGGCTGTGCTGGGGCTGTGCTCTGTGCTTCACTCCAGAATCTTCCTGTCCTTAGCTTCTAGTTTTTGAAATGTACTTTTTTTGAGTTAAACTCTTTTCTTCTTTGGCTGCTGGTGGGAAATTCTTTTTATTTACAGTTTAATTCTTTTATTTACAATTCTTTTATTTACAGTTTAATTTTTTTCCTTATTTTTATTGAAATGTGAGAAGGGACATTCTGTAAAGCCATCTTAACTCAGAAGTTCATTATTAAAAATAGTGAACTTATGTTTAACATAACAGTGACTAATGTTGGCTGGGTAGGTGGATGAATATGTTGTTATTCAGACTTCTACTTCCATCATCCTTATCCTAGGGAACTGGCGAAGAGAAAAGGACCACAAAGGATGATTTTGCTTGAGAGGCAGAATATGAGTCAAGGTTCTCCAGAGACAGAACCAGTAGGATATATATCTCTACCTATCTATCCATCTATCTATCGACCTATCTATCGATCTATCTCTATCTACCTACCTATATCCCTATCTATCTGTCTATCGACCTATCTTTCTTTCTTTCTATGGTCTATCTATATCTATCTATCTATCTGCCTATCTACCCATCTATCTGTCTACCTACCTATGTATCTGTCTGTCTTTCTATCATCTATCTACTGAGAGATATATTATAAGGAATCGGCCCACGTGAGTAAGGAGGTCGAGAAGCCCCACAATCTGCTGTGTGCAAGAGCAGACACCCAGGACAGCAGGTGGTGTAGTCCAGTTTGAGTCCCAGGACAGAAGAAGATCGATGCCCCAGCTCAACAGACAAGCAGAAAGAGAGAATTCCCCGTTCCTCTCTCTTCGTTCTATTCTGGCCCTCAACAGGTTGGGTGAGGCCTATCCACATTGGGGAGGGCAATCTGCCTTACTCAGTCTATGGATTCAAATGCTAATCTCTTCTGGAAACACCCTCACAGACACACTCAGAATAACATTTAACCAGATATCTGGGAATCCTGTGACCCAATCAAGTTGACTCATAAAATTAACCGTCACAGGCAGTATTCATCACAATAGCTAAGAATCTAGATCCTGGAGTCAGACAGAGACATGTTTGGATTTTGGTTCTGCTGTTTACATGCTGTGTGGTGTTATTTTAGATTACTTAACCTCTCTGTGCCATAGCTTCCTCATCTGTAAGATGGGATTGAAAAGAGAACTACCACAAAGGCTGGCTGAGAGGATGAAAGGCGCTAACGAGTGAAAGTGTGAGCTTTATGGCTGGAACTCAAGAACGCTTGAGCAGGAAGGCATCTCAGAGCCAGCCTGCTCCTGTCTCACTTATTCTGTAGGAACAACGGACCTGGAGCCCAGAAAAGCTCAGCCTACCTCTAAGGAGCCGGTAAGGTGCCCAGAAAGGAAATGTGAGATGTAAGGCAAGACTACAGATGACACTGCGCCACGCGGCGCTTTGTGAGGCTGAGCTGGCAGGCCGGCTCCACGGGCGAGCAGGGCCAGGCTCCGGGTGGCGCTCTGGGCAGGGTCCGTGCAGGATCCGTGCAGGATCTGAGCCGGGGAGGCCACGGGCCCTCAGCATCAGATGGCTCTCTGTGTGCGCGGGGGCAGTCTTCATGCTCCCCCTCCTCCGCTGGTTTTACCTCCTCATTCTTCCTGAGCACGCCTTCTGGGGAGGCCCTTTAGACAAGCAGCAGGTGAGCGCGGAGCGGGCCCAGCCGCCGTCCACAAGGGTCCACACTCCTGCGATTTATTCACCAACAAGCTTCCGCCCGGAGCCCTGCCAGGCGTGCCCTTGGGACCCTTGCGTGGCCGGGTCATGCAGCAGAAAAGTCTATCCTCTTCTTTGTGGGGAAACAGAGGCACAAAAGTGGTTAATGGCTTACCAAGAGACACTGGGCACCTGAACAACTCTCTCAGCCTGGAGATCGCCTCTTGAGACAGGAGGCGGCCCTGCAGACGGCTGCCCCCGGAGGGCTCGCAGCCCACAAAGCTGGGGAGCAGGACCCCGTGGCCAACACCCACGTGGGTCTGGGCTGCTCGGTCAAAACCATCTTGTGTCTTATGTGAAAAATGCCAGACTTACAATGCAAATGTTGATTTAAAAAACTATACTTAGACCAGTGATCAGGGAAGCCTAATTAAAAAGTGCCATTACATTCCAAATTACCTTTATCAAGTCACTTTGTTCTTTAAAAAATGTGGTAAATAGTGATGCGTCGAGCACCATGCTGGCAATGCATAGAACGTAAGGAGGTAGAGGCCATTGCCCACCAAAGTTCCGAATCCGCCTTGGGGGGAGTAGTGTGTAGTTTGGGAGCGAGGAAGACACAAGCCTCTGCAGGGTGAGTCAGGTTCCTGGAGGAGCCTGTGGGAGGGCATCTGGGACTGGGAGAGGACAACCAGGTGAGAAGGGACGATCATAGACCTGTCTGGGCACAGTGGGCTGGGGAATAGCTGGGAATGGAGCTCTCATGGAGGGAACAGCATGGGGAAGGCCCCCAGGCAGAGAGAGCATGGCCGTCAGACATGTGCAGAGTAGCTTCCTGGGGCTTGACCACTTGGCTGGTGGAGGTGAGCTGGTGGGAGAGGAGGGCAGTGGTGCGCCCTGGAGGCTGTAAGCAGGGCTGAGTCGGGCTTGGGGACCGTCCTCTCTTGGCCACGCCCAGCCTTTTCCTGACAGCCCAGGGACTCTCTATGGGTCCCAGCCTAGCTCTGGGCCATCTGCCCAGAGTGGCGTTAGCAGAGAGACACGCAGATGCTCATGAAAGACCAGCCGCCGGGCTGGGAGGAGGTATTTGCTGCGCGTGGGAGAGATAAAGGATTAGCCAGCAGAGGACATCAAGAGTTACTGCAAATCAACAGGAAATAACTCTGTAGAAAAATTAGGAAAAGCACTGAACAGGCATTTCACAGAAGTGGAACCATGAATGGCCGATAACAGAGTGACAAGATGCTCTCGGGGTCAGCAACCAGGAAAACATACAATAAACCGCTAGCATTCAGGTGCTCTCCCCTCCCAGGCTGTTTGCATTTTTATCAAGGGACATCGAAGACCAAAAGCCTTTCAGACGGTGACCTTTCCACTCTCGGGCCAGGCTGGCAGGGAAGAAATTTGGGACAAAGAGACCCTGCTTTTCAAATCTTGTCCAGGAAGGGACTGCTACGGCCTTCCACTGTTAGGGTGGTGGAGGCTGCGCTCCAGGTTGATCTAAGCACTATATTCGGCTTAATCTTGGTCTCCATATAGCAATTAATGCAGCTGGCAGGGTCCCAGGGAGCGGCATCCTGAAGCTAGCATTTTAGCAGGGTCCCAACAGAGTTTTCCAGCCTCAGCTCATGCAGCCTTCTCTTATTTCTTATCCCTTGCCTCTCGTACCCCATACACCAGTCACAGAAAACTGTTTAAGCCCTCTGAATATACCATGATGTTCTAAACCTCTAAACTTTTGCATGTACTTCCCCCTCTACTTGGAATGCCCCATTTTGCCTCATGCCCTTGGAAAACTCCTGTGCATCCTTTAAGACCCAAGTGAAATGTTCCCTCTGTGACTCATTCTTTTCCTGATTTGCCAAGGCAGCATTAGCATGGCCCCTCCTCTGTGTTTTTATTGTACTTAAAAGAAAACTCTCCTCTATTATAGCACTTGTACCATTGTGCCATAACTATTATATACTATTTGTCTTCTGTCCCCCCACCCTCAAGTGGGAGCCCCCAAGGATGGGGAGTGCCTCTCTTCACCTTCGTGCCAGCACACTGCCTAGCCTCTGAGGAGCAGGCGGCGAGTGCACATCCTGTACTTGGAAATGAACACCCACAGGCCCTCTGAATGTTTTCAGGAGGACTGGCTCATCTGGGAGCCCATGGGTGTCCAGGAAGAGGTTTGGTGGGATTGCTTTCATTTAACTCTTCAGAAAATCCCTTAGGAACTTTTGCTTAGGGTACAAAGTTTGCCATTCTGAGCACAGTATTCAGGCTCCTGTTAAAACCTAGCTGGATCCTGGACCATAATTATCGTGTTTCTGAGAGAAGGCGGCAGATGGTCTATGGTCTCAGACCAGGGTCACAGGGAAGCACAGCAATTGGAGGGCAGGGTTCTGTCTCTTGACTCCTCACCCCCCTTTCCATTTTGTGACAATAGCGCCAGTTTTTAATGCTGGCTGTGGAGAAGGGGCAGCTGGCTCCCATTCACGAGGGGACGTTCCGTGCAAAGCAGACTCACCCCTCTGGGCTGGAGGCCATCACAGTCCTCACCCAGGATGGCCCTTGGGAGGTGGACGCTCCCCAGTGGTGGTGGTCGCATCACACAGCATTCTGTCAGGAGCGGCGTGGGCTCGGTCCGCAGGCCATGGGAGGTGAGTGGGTGATCAGTGTCCCCTGGGAATGGGGCACCGACAACCAAGGGGAACCAGGAGAGGGTGAGACTTAAGGAAACGCGGAGTCTCAGACGGCGCAGCGTGTGCGGTCAGCCGGGCAGGGCTGCCGGGATGGCATCACGCCGCCGAGGGGCCCAGAGCATTTGAGAGCGGATGCGCTTTTGGACGCAGATGATGGTGAAAGCGCCGGGTCAGGGCCGCCGTGTAAGGGCCGCCGTGTAAGCTACCCAGGCGGTTCTCTGCGGAACCCTAGCGGGCGCCTTCGCTCAGCCCTCGCCGGGAGCAGGGCCCCTAGGGCTGTGCTGTGCCCAGCCTGCGGAGGGACATGCGGCTTCGGACTTTCGCGGGCTGGCTTCATCAGGGCAGATTATCCTCTCCACGCTGCAGGGCAAACTGCGATTCCATGGGCATGGCGGCCCGTTTTCCTCACTGCGCTTGGAATCCAGCTACCAGGGCGAGGTGGTGAGCCCACCAAGGCGCCTCAAGGCCCCCTGGCCTCTGGAGTGCAGCCTGAGCTCTGCTCCCGAGGGCCAGCTGGGTGAGAGGGCGGTGCGGAGAGGGTGGTCTCCGGAGTCGGCTCGAGCTCCTCCTAGTCTGTTACCGCGGCGGCCCCTCTGGCTGGTGCCTCCTGCCCCCTCAGCCCCGCTCACAGCTTAGGAGCGCCTGGTAATCTCTTGCCTCGAGAGTGGACCGCACGTCTGTTTGCCTCCTGCCCTGGAGAGGTAACGCGGGTGGGCACACGCTCGCCTGCCGTCGCACGATTCTGAGAGGCATTCTGCACACACCTCATGATGTGATAACACACGCTCCTGTTGACCTCCTTCTTGCCTAGCCCACTCCCCCTGCCCTGGACGTCCTGGGATCAACTCCCAACTCACCTGCTTGGACCAAGTCTGTCTCAGGCTCTGCTGTGGAGGAAGCCCAGACTAGGAAAGTCACCCTGGACTCCTTACTTGTCTGCACCTCGGTTTTCTCATCTGTGTTACGGGTGTGCATACCTCACTAACAGGCAGTTCACAGGTCCCTGTGAGGGTTACCGAGGTAACACCTGTGAAACATCCGCCAGCCTGTGGCCCTTAGTGAGCATTCTGCTGTGTTAGTTATTTCCATTTGACTGGGAGGACCCCATCTACCCGCTGAAGGGACCACTCATGCTTTCCTACACCTGACATTTTGCTATTCCCAGAAATAGTACCTTAATATTTTGATTATCTGAAACCATCCATGGAAAAAACGCCAACTGCACAAACCAAGAACAATCTTGCTAAATAAGGCAATAGGCAGGTAGTAAAACAAACACACGGAGAGCTCCCCACAGGAGCGAGTGAGTACGATAGTCCCCCTCAGCCGCACATTCCCTGTCCCGGGGCCAGTGCGTCCATGCAATTTACCAATAACCACTCCACAGATGCAACAGACAGGTGAGTTTGCTCAGCCACGGTGAGGGTTATAACCCAGCGAGGCGGTCTCCACAGAGGAAGAAGGCATTACAGAGAGGCATGGTTTCAGTACAGTCTTATACCTTTAGGACAAAGAACATACATTAAACATGCCCAGGATACATATTCATCGAAGTTTCAAAGAGGTGTTCAGTTGCAAACTAGCAGGTCAACAAGACCCGGAAGTCAGGAAAGGGACTCCTGACACCAGCATCACCAACAGGGCGTGGCGGGGGCGGGGGGGGGGGGGAGGATGCAGTCTCATCTTGAGAATGCGCTCTTTACTTTAACCATTGAAGCAGATGTACACTGTGTGTTTGCTGGGCCAGAAGTCAGGTTTTTTAGTTCAAGCCGAATCAATTTTGAACCAGAACAGCTACCCCATGCCACATACCCCACTATGTGAAAATCACTTGTCAAGTTCCCTGCTGTCAACCGCGGCCCAGAAGCAGGTGGTCCTCCTCCTGACAACATCAGAAGGTCCCTAGTAGCCTGATGCTATGTCACAGTGCCTACGTCATTCCCCGCTCCATCTCATCACGCGGGCATTCTGTCACCTCACATCATCACAGGAAGACCGGTGAGTGTAGTACGATGAGGTATTCTGAGAGAGAGAGACCAAATTCACATATCTTTTATTATAGTTTATTGTCATAATTGTTCTATTTTATTATTAGTTACTGTTAATCTCTTACTGTGCCTAATTAGAAACTAAACATTATCACAGGTATGTACGTGTAGGAAAAACACAGCATACACTGTGTTTTCCAACACTATCGGCAGTTTCAGGCGTCCTCTGGGGGGCTTGGGACGTACCCCCTCGCATGAGAGAGATGCTCTAGTTTGAAATTACTTCTCCCTCCCACAGAGCCCAGCTGTGACCTGTGTCTGGCGCAAGTGTGTGATGGCCCATGCTTCAGACTTGGGAAAGCCTGTCTTCCTGAACCTCAGGGACAATGGAATTGTACTCGGTGTCTGTCTTCCTTGCCCACAGAGGTCCCTGGAGGACTCTTTTATCTTTGCGTCCGCAGGGTCCTCACTATTCTTAGAGACCTCGCTCCGCCCTGGGCAGGTCTGCAGGAAGGGGACGGGAGTGCCACTCTGCCTCTGACATTTACTTATCTCCTTGCAGTGGCAACTTGCTGAGCAACCCTTCTAGCCCACACTGTCACTGCCCTGATGAAGAGGGCTCGCTCACGTTATAAAGCAAAACCTCCTGAGGGCAGACTTCTGTAGAGGGAAATCTGGATATCCGCCCAGGGCTCTGAAGGGGCACACACACCTTTCTCGGTGAATCCAGGAACAGGACACACCTGCGGCTCCCAGTGCAGGGGCCCGCGGAGCTCCGTGTTTGCGTCCACGTGCTCATGTGAACTGCTCTTCACCACCCTCGGTGAGTTCACTACCGGCTCCAGCTCCCAAGCCTCCAGGAGCCACTTAGGAAGAGCCCAGCTCTGAGTCTATGAGCTCAGCCAGCTGGCCTGGTGATTCGGCCCTGGAATAGGTCAAACCTGTTTTAAGGGTGAACTAAACATCTATGGCCCCCAGAGGGCAATTAGATTCCCAGACAAGGAGATTCTCAATGCTATTGTAGAGCCTGAAAGGGTTAATTACCTCCACTTCTTGAGATTTACTGCCAAGGGTCTTAGGGAGGGGATACTTGATAAGATTATCTGGATAATACAGATACAAGAAATTCTTGCTAGGGGACTGAATTCGCTGGACAAGGCTTCAATTCCCCACAGTGCAGCCCTGGCTGATAAACATTTTTTCTCATTTGGGAGTCAGACCTATTTATGCTGAGATCTAGCCCAGGGGCAGCAAAGTTTTTCCATAAAGGACTAGAGAGTAAATAAAATTTTAGGCTTTGTGGGCAAAATGACCTCTGTCACAACTCAACGTAGCAGGAAAGTAGCCACAGACAATAGTAAACCAGTGGAGGGGGCTATGTGCCAATAAAACTTTATTTACAAACACAGGCTGTGGGCCGGATTTGGCCTGCAGGTACTTAAATGAGAGTAACTGCTTTCCAACACACCATCTTACTGGATCCTCTCAATGATCATCCACTGATTCCACAGGCGTTTGTTGAGCACCCACTTCTCGCTGAGCGCAGTGCTAGGTGCTGGAGGTAAAACGGTGACTAAGAGGCCCAGTGCTCCTCTGCAGGAAGCTTACGGTCGGGTCTAGTGGAGGATAAGGACAAACGATTTGGCCAGACCCCACCGTGTGGAAAGCCCTGCACGGTGCCATTTAAGGTCTGATGAGAAGGACTCTCCACCCTGGATCTGACAGGTCGGGAGGCTTCCTGGAGGAAGAGGCCTCAGAGCTGTGGCTGGGAGGAGGAGTAAGCATTGGCAGGCTGTCCAGGGAGGAGAGCTGGAGAGGGGAAGTGGGATGACGCTAGTGAAGAGGAAAGTGTGAAACTGAAGAACAGAAAAGGAGTTTTGAGTCCTGAGGCATAAACTTCTGGGTCAAGTGGTGAGCTGGAGAGGAGGGAAGGGCTGAACCATGCAGGGTCCAGGAAGGCACGGAGCCAGCGTGAACTTTGTCCTAAGGGCGATGGAACGAAGTGACCTCATCAAGTTCGTGTGTAAAGACAAACCCATCTACTTGTGCAGCAGAGAAAGGACTGGGAGGGCTGTGGTCAGGGGGACTCGGGCAGCAGTCCAGGCGGAGACACTGGTGCCCCAAACGAGGTGATGCCAGCCGAGGTGGGGAGAGACACCTGCATTCATGTTACTTAGGAGCTAAAATAGAAGGGCACTAATAAGTCTATGTTGCCGACCAGCTTTGCTGCTCATTGAAGAATATGTGGATTTGAGGCTGGTGAGGGGGCAGGAGTTGGCATGGAGCTAAACTTGGATTTAGGGTCAAATAGGTTCTGGGGAATCCAAGGTGGAGAGAGGGGGTGGTAACCGCGATGGAGGATGAAGTCGGACTTCTTGATGAGAGCGAGCTGGCCAGCCCGGGAGAGGCACCATGGAAAAAGGCAAAGAGCAACTCTCCCATGTTCAGGGAGGAAAGGGGACCCCTGAGGGAGCGGAACCAGTGGCCAGTGGTCATGCTACCCCGGAGAGCCTAGTTGCTTCATAAAGTGTTTCTCATTGATGCCTTCATTTCAGTCTATGGGATAATTGTTTCGGGACGTGTCTTAGATTTTGGAAGCCAACGGAGAACCACATTCACTCGACTGACAATCATGTTGCAGTCAATGTGATTGGCGCACTTTTGAAAGGAAAGCATGTTAGAGTCTTAAGGCTCCTTAGAGGCAATTTCACTCAGTTTGCACCCAGTGCATCTTTCCAGCATCTCTAACTGGGACTCTAAGACCCAGTGGGAGGGAGGCCAGTAACAGTCACAATGCAGGAGTTTCAATCCTTGGGTCAGGATCCGAAACCTCAGGCAAAATAAAATGAACTGGCTGAGGGGCTGGGTGAGCTGGCAGGCCTGCGAGAGCTCAGCGTTCATCTCGGCCAGTGATAGAAGCGAGTATGTATCTGACACTGTGCCCCCCTCCCCTCTTTTGCAATCCTAGTAAATTGTGTGTTTGGCAGGTCCCTAAGGCACTGGGCCCTGCTGTACAAAGGAGAGTGGTGCATGTGCCTGGAATGTATTTCCTTTCCCTCTCTGTGGCCAGAATTCTTGAGGAGGTATTCTTTCAGGGCAGTCCTGGCCCCTAGATGTTGCTGCCCACCGCCTGATAACACGGCTTGCTTGCGTGGCTGCCCCATCGCCTCCTTGGGGGAACTGTTTGCTCTTCAAGGAAAAACTGAGCCAAGTGGGGGCAGTTTGGTTTGCAGCATTCATCCCCTTCTCTATAAGTTCTCCTTCTGCACGGAGCTTAGGATCTAGAGAAGAAGCCCAGCCTTGGGTGCCAGGCGGACACGCGCACAGCCAGGAGCCATGGAATCTGCCCAGTAAGGGCCCTGGTGGGGCAGGTGGGAGCCATCATGGCACCTCCTGGCTCTCAGGTACCAGGCAGAGAAAGCCCTCCACGGCCCAGCTTTGCTTTGGGGGCCTCCTTCCCTGCTCCTTTCCCTCTGACAGGCCTCATGTCCTCACTGACACGAGCAAAGGCGCTTCCAGGGCCAGCCAGGTGCTTCCCTGCTGTGTGAGTTTTGCCGTAACAAAGACCAGAGACTGGGCGGCTTAAACAACAGGAAACAGGACACACCTTCCACATTTGGCTTAGAGATCTCCTCAGCCAGATACCCACGTTCATCACTTGGCGACTTCCACTTTCCACCAAACAGTGGAACAGAATCCAGCCACGACCTCTGCCACTTCATAACAAGCATCGCCTTTCCTACAGTTTCCAGTAACCTGCGCCTCATTTCTGAGGGGGCCTCGCCAGCAGCCCCTTTACATTCCCATTTCTAGCAACATTTTGTTCATGATGACATGCATCTATATTGTCTAAGACAACAGAAGCTTTCCCTACAGCTCTCCTCTTTTCTTTCTAAACTCTCACTGGAAATTCCTTTAAAGTCCATATTTCTACTAGCAATTTCTTCACAGCAATCTCGGTTTTTCTAACACGCACCTCAAAACTCTTCCAGCCTCTGCCCATTACCCAGTTCCAAAGATACTTCCATATTTTTTGGTATTTGTTACAGTAGCGCCCCACTTCCCAGCACCAAAACCTGTGCCAGTCAGCTTGGGCTTCTGCAACGGTTATCACAGGCTGGGCGGCTTAACCAGCGGAAATGTATTTCCTCCCAGTGCTGGAGGCTGGAAGTCCAGGATCAAGGTTATTCTGAGGCCTCTCTCCGGGGTTGCAGACGGCTGTCTTCTCCCCGTGTCTGCGCGTGGTCATCCCTCGGTGCATGTCTGCATCCTGCTCTCCTCTTCTTATGAGAACACCAGTCCCGTTAGGTTAGAGCCCACCCATATGACCTCATTTTAAGTTACTTATCTCTTTAAAGGTCCTATCTCCAAATACAGTCACATTCTGAGGTACTGGGGGTAATGACTCCAACATATGAAATTGGGGGGATACAGGTCTGCCCACAACACCCACTGTACATTGTTTCTGTCACACAGTGTGACTAGGTGCCACTCTGACTCCCACTTCTCAGACTCCTGTCTGTGCCACGGTTGGTTTGTCCCTGGAAAGCTCTCTGAGATGGAGACAGCCTAGACGGGGACTGGGCCTACGTTGTCCTGTAGTTGGGGGGCCTGTGGGGATGTGACCCCCAGGCCCCACCCCAGAAGAGCCACACTTGAGCTATGACAGACTTGTGCTTGTTGACCTTAAACAAAAACAAAACCCAAGCTATCTCCAGATCCAGTGTAACTGCAGGGTGAGGGAGTGAGAAGAGATGGGACGGTAAATCAGGTGGGTTTCTTCTCAGCCCTTCCTCTTACGAGGCCTGCAGTGTTAGCCAGTCCTGTTGCATCTCTCAAACTCATCTTACCATCTGCAATGGACGATTTCATGTGTCACTTTGACTGGGCCCCGGGGCGCCCAGACATTTGGTCAAACATTACTCTGGGTGTGTCTGAGAGGGTGTTTCCGGAGGAGAGTAACATTTGAATTGGCAGATTGCTCTCCCTAACGTGGATGGGCCTCATCGGATTAGTTCAATCTTTTCAGCCTGCATAGAACAAAAAGACGCCTCCCCTGAATAGGAGAGAAGTCCTCCTGCTGACTGCCTTTCAGCTGGGACGTCGGCTTTTCCCTGCCTTCAGACTCTAACTGAAACCTTGACTCTTCCTAGTCTCGAGCCTGCTGGCCTGTGAACCGGAATTTACACCATCGGCTCTCCTGGGTCTCAGGCTTTTGAACTCAGACAGAAACTACACCATCGGCGCTCCCGGGGCTCCAGCTGCTGACTCACCCTGCAGATCTTGGGACTTGTCAGCCTTCACAATCATCATGTGAGCCAATTCCTTACAATAAATTATATATACAACTTTATTTATATAATTTTTCCTACTCTTTCTCGTTTGCTGCCGAACTCTAACTAATATGCCCTCCTTATAAGCAGAATAAACATCTATCCCACCCATTCTCCATGGCTGCTGTTACAATTAAATACAGTAAATTATTTGAGGACATTCTGAAAAAGGTGAAATGCTATTCCAGCGACAGTCATCATCATCAATGATGACGTCATGGTGCTCAGTCCCAAGGTCAGCCGTCGTCCTTGTCTTACTGACGAGTGGCCCTGACACAGGGCAGCACTTTCCTGCAGACCCTCCTTCCCCCGACGGCGCTACGCTCTCGGCTGCCCCTCCCCTCTGCCTACCCCTTCCCAGGCCCTTGGCTGCTTCCTCCTCATTTCCTCGACCTCCAAATACTAGAGGACCCCACGCGCTGTCCTTGGAATCCTCTGTTTACCTATACTCACTCCCTTGGAGGTCTTGGGGGGCCTCTTAGGCTCCAATACCACAGCTTCCCAGGAGCAGACTCCGAGAAGGAGACCTGTGGGGAGTTTACTGGGGAGCACTCTCGGGGTCCACACCTGGGGGGAGTAAGACCAGCAGCGTTAGGGCCCGAGACTCCCTGGGCAGCAGCTGAACTGAGATGCCATTGCAACCGTCACTGATAAAGTCGGACACTAGCTGAGGTGGTCAGGACAGATTTTAGTCAGGAGTACACTACTGCCCCGGGGAAGGGAGTCCAGCGTGAGCTCCTCTTTGATCTGTGGGGAGGGGCAGGCAGGCGACTGGGTGCTTAAAAGGAGGGCAGGGAGGCTGAGCAGGGCTCAGTGGAGTCAGGGAAGTGAAAAATGACAAAGAACGAGGGCGAGGTTTGGTCCCTGTGAAACTGTCTGGGTTTGCTCCCTGGTGCTGATCAAAGTTAGGCTCCTCCCCTCCCACAGAGGCGGGGGCCACGGCCCTGTGCTCTGGAACTGGTGGGAACAAACGGTCAGCTCTCTAGGCAGCCTTAGAGAGACAGAGTGTGGAGGTGTGTTAATGACTGTTGTGTTGTGTCCCTCTTTCTAAAGGGTGGATTTTAGTAAAGGCCATTGGGATTTCTGTTACAGCAACATGATTCAGGACCTCTGTGCAAAGCTGGGAGACACAAGCTCCCGTTGCTAACCCTGAGTCATTTTATGGGGTTGTATTGATCAACCAGAATTTTTTTTTGCTGAAGAAGATTTGCCCTCAGCTAACATCTGTGCCAGTCTTCCTCTATTTTGTATGTGGGTCGCCACCTCAGCACGGCTGCTGACCAGTGGTGTAGGTCCATGCCTGGGAACCAAAGCCAGGCCACCAAAATGGAGCATGCTGAACTTAACCACTAGGCCACAGGGCCAGCCCTGACAACAGAGATTTTGACAGAGACATTCATTCTGACCAAGCACTAAGTGCAAAAAAAAAGCTTTTATTTTTTTTCCAGCTCTCATTTTACAGTAATGAACGTGGAGCTGTGTGGACAATTTCTCTTATGATTATTTTAGTCCTGGAAGAAAAGCCGAACCACCATCCCTGGCGTGAAGAATCAGCCTCTGAAGCCCCATTCTCCTGGCCGCCCAGGCCCCAGTGCTGGGAAGCTGCGTCTGTCCGGATCTGGGGTTTGGGTCCGGCGCCAGCCCACTTCTCACCTCCTGTGTACTCGGAGTGCGCCGTCGGCAGCCTGGGGCAGCCCCTGGGTGCAAGGCGATCCGTGGGGCGTGTGGGCGCAGCTCTGTGCCTGATCTGGGAGAATCCGGCTGCATATTTACTACCTCCACCACCATTTTTTTGGATAAAATCAATTGAAACATAGACATTAAGGAGAGCCTTGAGGGGGCTTGTTGAAGTGTTCCAAAGAGTTTTCTCCTCCTTGCTTTAGTGTAGGACGTCCCAAGACACACGCCATCATCCCTGCCCCAGAAACCGCCCCGCCTTCCAGAGACCCAGGAGAGGACCTGCCAAATCGGTGGCATCAGTAATGCATCCTGCTTCTTGGGGGTACGGAGGAGGAAACCACGTTTCAAGTTGTATGATACTCAGAGATTAGAATTTATTAATCAGAATAAAAGATCAAAGTTGTAGTCTCAAAAGGAAGTTGGTTCCATTTAAATTTGGAAGCAAATTTAAGGAAAACTAACTACTCTGAGCTGTTAGGCCAGGACGACAGGTTGAACTGCAAAATATACACACTCGCTCTATCATTAACCTAACCTCATGGGTAACTGGGCACAATGAGGCTCTGACCAGGGACCTAAAGCTGGGAAGTAAGTGCTCTTTTTTCTTTCCTGGAGCCATATGGATTCTAGTGCTCCAAACCCGGGTAAGAATCCTGGCTCTGCTGTGAGGCCTTAGGCAAGTTAATAAACTCTGTGCCTCAAGTTCCCCTCTCTAAGGTGGGATAACAGTGGCTTCTAGCTGGGAGGTTGTCTCAGTATTCAGTGAGTTGATAGATGCTGAGTACTTAGTGACTGGCACATGGTAAGGAGCCCACAGCATTAGCTGTCACTATTTTCCCTCTTGCCTGAGCAGGGCCGTCCCAGGATCAGGAGTTGGTTAAGACAGCAGCGCCTGGTCCAGGCAAGAGTTGTAGAACGAGGCCACGCCCCTGAGCTGCTGGGTTGTGTTAGTTATGCTTTCTTATTGTCAACGGGAGATTTTTACAACTTTTGTAAAAAATGGGGCTCCTGAGCTGTAACCGTCACCATGAGGGGTGACATGTAACATCCAGTAGGGGTTTCAGAAGAGGGGCTGTGTTGGAGATCCTATTTTAAGTGAACCTGGGAAAACCAGGGCCCCAAGCCAGCTCCCCCCACGTTACTAGTGGGGGTAGATGACTGGTCTCCCCACAGCCTGACAACCACGGGCTGGTGAGGATCTCGGTCTGCCCTCAGGTCTGGGCTTCGGCCCTGTTCAGGCCTTGTTTCACAGGCAGGAGCAGAAAGCACTCTCTCCCACTCCGGGGTGTATACACGCTATTAGTGTACAGGTCTCATCTGGCCTCTTTGAGGAGACCTGTCGTTTCATATTTTTCTATATCCTGTCTCCCCAGTGTCTAACCCTTGGCCTTGGACCCATATCTAGTGCACAGGGCGATAGCTAGAGAGTGCCTTGGGGTATAACAGGAGCTCAGCAAATCTGTGCTGAGTGAAGAAAGTGCTCAAAGTGCTGGGAGGGTGAACACATGAAGCATCTCCACCCCCACCTGAGACGGCCAGTGGGTGACAGGGTCCTCCAGGGGTGTCTGTGGGGCTCCGAACAGGAGTGGAAAATCCCAGGGCCCAGACGGTCTCCAGGATCCTACTTGAGGGAGCACTGAGGGTCCCAAGGCCCAGAGGCAGCTCTGCGGACACAGCAGGAGAGAAATCCAGGAAGGATGGCCTGAAGGCCTTTCATGAAAGAGAGAAATTGCTTTGCAAATATTTGTCAGGCGTTTCTTTTTCCACCTCTCCAAGTGCGTGAAATGATTTCAAAAGTATCAGGTGTACAAAGTAGGAGGGAACCTATCCTTAGCCCCAGGCCCCTGTGGGCCTGGGCTCCCAGGACCAGGGTCCTTCCAGAAGCGAAGCTTTGGGCGTCTCATGAGACTTTTACCTCCCCCACCACTCAGAATCGCAGAGAAAAGTAGGTTCTTGGCTTTATCTGCGTCTAATTTGGTCTTCCTTCTGAGTCCTACCCACTGGTTAGCAGGAAGAACATTTTAAATTATGCTATATTTTTTTAACTTAAAAATGTAAATTAATGTCCAGTGTGGTTCAAATTTTGATCTGAAAATGGAAACAACTGCTTCAGATAATTCTCACTTTCTCTAGGCAAATATGTCCAGATTCCAGCTTGCTTTCCCCTCCCCCTTCCTGCCACCCTCCTTGCCAAACGGGTGGGAAAGTGGGGGCTCTCAGTGGCCTGGCTCGCTGGGCTATGTCACCTGCTGGGGGTGTCCTGTGCCCTGGCTGCTGCTTCCCTCTGGCATTTCAGCAAACGCCTTGGCTCCTGTCACTCACAGTCTGGTCTCTCACTTGTCCCCCTGGCAGGGGGACCCTCATCTGTCACCCCTGTCTGCAGACCCCTGAGCCCCTCTCTGCCTCACCCTCCATCTGGGCCCCTCACCTCCTCACCTTGGCCTCTGTTTCGAGGTCAGTGCACCCCAACACAACAGGCCTGTGCTGGCACATGGATGTCCATCCAGGGTCCACTGACACTGAGGCCAGCCCAGGGCTGCCTCTGCCTTGCCCTGCTGTCCCACCAGGTGGATGTGGCCACACCTGAGGTAGGCGGGCAGCTAGGCAGGGAGCGCTTTTCACAGTCAGAGACAGGCAGCAGCAGCACAAGCCCGCCAGGCCCTCAGTGCTCCTGCGTTCATCCAGTGCCGTCTTCCTCTGGGCTGAGGCCAAGGAAACATTAGACCTGCCCATCCCACCCATGGGGCCTCCTCTCTCCCTTTCCATCCCCCCTCCCCTCTCCCACATCAAACGTCCTAACCAGGAACATGGGCTCAGCGGCACCATCCTGGCTGGGATGGGAGCAAAGACCCCTCTTCTCTGCAGCGTGAGCAAACTCCGAGCGGGAGGAATGCACCCACAAGGCCCTCTCCTCACCGGGCGGCCCACCGTACAGGCTTATTCTGTGTGTCAGACGCTGCCTGCTCCTGTCTTGTCTTGTCTTATCTCTTCTGCAACAATCTGAATCCTCTCCAGGCAGCTGGGATGCTAATGGATTATGTGCTTAGGCAAAAGTGGAAAATTCATTAATAATATTTGAGATATAATCCTGGTGTGTGTGTGAACAAACGATTCTTTTTTTAAAAGTGGAATCACTCTAGACACGTAGTTCTGCAACTCGCGCTATTCACTGGACTGGTCTTTTCCATCTTTCCATGTTGGTACCTATGGAACTGCTCCTTTCTAATGGCTTCCTGCTTATCCACGGGGTGGACGCCATACAATTTATTTAACCCCTTTCCCGTGATTTTGAATTTTCCAGTTTTTCTTTGTTTCCTATCAAGAGCAAAGGGGGGGGGGGGGGGGGGGGGGGGGGGGAGACTCCCACACATTCATTTGTGTGTGTCTGTTGTTTACTGTCTAACACCCCAACAGGACAGACAGTTCATCTGCCTTGGTCACCAAGTGCCTGGAACAGAACAGAATAAACAGATAAATGGAGGAACAAACATAATAAATGGATTCATCGTGAATGGATGAATGGAGGTATCTTTTTGCGCTTGTGTACGTTTTCTGCAGAATAAAATTCTGGAGGCGGAACTGGAGAGTCCAGCGTTATGCACACTTACTCTGTATCACCAAACTGCGCTGCAAGCGCGTCTGTCCTCGGGCAAATCCAGACCGACCCGGGCTTCCCGGAAGGCCGAGCCTGCCGGGGCTGTGCGCAGGCTGTGTACTTCGGGAAGCAATTCCAGGCAACGGGAGTGGAGAGTGCGAAGGGTCTGCGGGAAGGAGGGAAAGCCAGTGCAGGGGTGAGTTACTGAGCTGTGGGCTCCTTCCCTCTCAGGACCCTCTGAGGAACTGCGGAGTATGTGCTTCCAATCGTTCTCTGAGAGTGGGGAGGACAGTATGGATTCCTGGCTCCCATCGAGGGTTGCCCCCAGGATGTGTTCCCTTCTGGACCTTTACTGTGTGGCTCGCATGCCCAGAGGGTCCGGCAAGCTCGGGAGGCAGGCTGTCCCGCACACAGCTGCGGGCCGCAGGCAGGGCTGGAATCAAAAGCTGGGCTGGGGTGCGGGCGGGCATCCTCCCCGCACGCTTGCCAGCAGCCGAAATTCTCACAGTTTTCTCCTTGCCAGACTGATAAGCGAAAGGACGACCGTTGCATTTCTAAAACCTGCGTTTCTTTGATTATTGGTGAGTTAAGTCTTCTCACAATTTTATTGGCCACTTATATTTATTCTGTGAATTTCATACATATCAAATTAATTTTAATAACCGTCTTCTCCTTGTGAAAAATTAAGACAGTATTTTGACCACTCATCCCCTCCTCACAAGTAACTACTGTGCTTATTTGGTATATGTTCTTCCAGACTTTTAAGCTATGCACTTGTGTATACATATGTTCCCATAAAAATATATAGTTTTATGGCTTTAACTATATATGTTTATATGCATTCCCAGGCATGCCTAGACACAAATACACATATATACATATGTACGTATGTAAATATGTAGATGAATGATATCGTATGTATTGTTCTGAAGGCTGTTGATTCACTCAAAACTATGGCCTGGTTACCCTCATATCAGTTCATACATAGTTGCGTATTCTTTTAAGCCACAATGTGGTATTTTCAATATGGACGCGTCACACCCCTCCCTGCGGATGAATATTTTGGGTTGTTTGCATAGACCCCCATTACGAGCAATGCTTCGATGAACACACTTCCTTCTGCGCCTGCGTCAGCTTTCTCTCGGGGAGGAACCCCGCAGGGAGTTCACTAGTTAGAAAGCGTACACCTTTTAATAACGTTTTTAGTAATGATCAGCGAAATACTTACACTGACTTTGGCACGGACGGATGCACCCCGACCGACTGCGTCTGGTGGGGTGTGCGGGTGTTAGGACACGGTCGGGGGAAGCTGCCTGTGGCTGCTGGAACCGTGCAGCGCAGAGCTACTGATGGGTCCAGGTCTAGATCGAACGAGGACGCTGGTCCGCAAGCGCGGGGTGAGGAGGCGAGTGGGGCGGCTTCGCTCCGGGGGTGTCGGAGCAAGTAGTGAAAGTGGTACCTGAAGACTTGACCCGGGGAAGGGTCTGGTCCTCAATTTAACGAGTCCTTAAGATTGGGATTGGTGGGCCCCGGGTGGGGGCAGTGGGCCAGAGGGGAATGTGGGTGCAGGCCTCGAGGCTCGCGGATAAGCCGGCAGCCAGGGAGGAGCCGGGGCAGCGAGGCATTGGCTGCTCCTACAGCCCCTCACCCGGTCCGCACTGGGAGCCTGCTGGCTGGGAAGCCAGCACCGCCTCAAGAGCATCCTTCCGGCCCGCCGCTGAGGCCCCGGCGAGGGGGAAGGGGTCCAGGGCTTCAGGCCAGGGGCCTCGCTGGAGGGCGTGGCTGGGGGCTCTCAGGGCCAGTTGTGTGCTCAGGGGGTCTCCTACATTTTAATGCATGGTGATAAATTGTTCCTGTACCAGCCGACCTCCCAGCAGGAGTGAAGGGCGGGCTCCCCACTCCTTCACAGATGCTGGGGTCTGCCAATCAGGGGAATGACAAGGGGCGGCTCACTACTGTGATAACTTGTCTTTTCCTGCTTACTAGTGAAGTCTCTTTTCATAGGCCTGTTGGCCATTTCTATTTCTTCTGTGGATTTTCTGTTCTGATCACTTGTCCATTAAAACAATTATTTTGTCTTTTCTTTATAGATTTGTAAGAACTTTTTACATCTTGAAAATGCCGTTTTACCCTCATCTGTCACGTCCATTGCAAATGTTCTTTACAGTTTGTCAGATATTATTTAATTTTGTTTATAATATCTTTAATATTTAGCAATATAATTTTTATTAGTCAGTTAATTCTTTTTTTCTTCTATGGCTGGTAGGTTTTGTGTCATGCTTAGAAAGAATTTTCCACCCCACAATTACAGTTTTTTATACTTTAAAAAATTTTCTTTATTGTTTTGTAATATTTAATCTGTGGCTATCTGGAGTTCATTTTCCTCGTGGTAGCCAGTGTGGGGCCGGGCGGGGGTGTAACACTTCTGCCCACCAGCCCCCGGTCCCAGCACCTGTCATGAAGCATCTGCCTTTCCTTCACCTAGGGAAAGGCCGGACTACAACATGACTGAATTCCTGTAGAAACTGCTGGGGATGAAATTCTCGTTTCCACTTATTCTGTCCCCTCCTCACCTGCCTTGGTGGCTCTTCCTTCAAAGAGGAAATGTCGTATTTTATGATTGGACAGAGTCTGAAATCTGAAACGCTGACAGAGTGACGTGCCCCTCCAGGTGAGATGATGCACGGTCCTCCCTCCACTCTGCTGCTGGGATCAGCCAGCCCCGCAGACTCGCTTCCCTCCTGGGCTTCCTGCCTCCCCGGGGGCAGCAGCCGGGGCTGGACCAGCCCTTCCTCTCATCTCCTCACCTCCCGGTCTCCACTCTGACCAAGTGGGTCAGGATCCCTGGGGATGGGTCAACAGCTCGCAGGGGATCCTGAGGGGTCTAGGTCTGCGGGTTACTGAGGTGGACCCTGGCTGTGTAGACTCCATCCAGGAGACCCTGCACAGCACTGCTCCACGCTCGCTCAGCTGTTGAGGGCGGTGTGTAGGTGCCTCTTTAGCTGCTGGATGTAAACTTCTCTAAGTCAGAGGGTTGAATTGTGGGCCTGGGAACCCCCACTCCATGCAGCGAACACAAGTACACATGTTCCTTTCTGTTTCTGGTGATCTTTCTGTGCATTTCTCTGTGAGCACCAACTTGATTCATGCTATGTGGAGTGAGAGCTTAGGTAAAGGTTAAGCTCTGAAGTAGCCCATAGGGCTAAAATTGCACATAGACAAAATAGCCATTGAAAATCCCTGAAATTGGCCGTAAAGTGCAGTGTACAGAGCACTGGGCTTGGTTAGCTCAGCATAGGTGATGTTTCCTCTGTCTCTGGGTCGAATCTCTTCTTCCCACTTGGGTGCGTGGGAAGAGGTGGTCTCTTTAGAGGCAGTGATGTATGCAACACACCCGCTCTCGGCTCCGTGATAGGCTCACGCCATGAGAGATCTGCAGCCAAAACTTGCAAGTGCGGTAGCACTGACTGCTGCCTGTGCCACCGTGGCGGCAGGCTCGCCAGCACAGTCTGTGTCAGCCTGCTGGGCCTGCCGCAGCAAGTGCCGTGGACCGGGTGACTCAAACAGCACAAATCTGTTCCTCACAGTTCCGGAGGCTGCAAGTCCGAGATCAGGGTGTGGGCAGGGGTTTCCTCTGTGCCTCTCTCCTTGGCTTGTAGATGGCCACCTTGTTGCTGTGTCCTCACATCATCTTCCCTCTGGAGTCTCTTTGTGTGTCCAGGTCTCCTCTTCTGTACGGAAACCAGTCAGATTGGAGTTGGGCCCATCCTAATGATCGCATTTAATTTTAGTTGTCTTTGAAAGACCCTGTGTCTAAAGACAGTCGCACGCACTCTGAGGTACTGCGAGTTAAGCATCTAACATATGAATTTGGGGGGGGGAGGGACAAAATTCAGCTCATAACATTGTTGAAATCTTTCAATCAAGCAAGCAATTAATCTCCTAAACTCAACCTTTTCTCCTTCTATCTCAATCTCTCTCTCTCCCTCCATATCTTTCTACCTGTCTGTCTGTCTGTCTGTGTCTCTGTCTTTCTATCTAATCTGTCTCCCCAGAGACCACTTACAGGAGGAGACCACATGAATTACTTCATTTAGTTTTCACAACACCTTAAGAGATAAATATTATTATTCTTCCCATTTTACATATGAGGAAACTGAGCACTTTGGGACTGGATAATTGTTCTGAGGTCACACAGATTAAGTAAGTGGAAGAGCTGGCATCTGAGCCTGTATAACCTGACTCTAGAATCCATGCTCTTTTGCAATAAGGAGACTACTTTTTCAAATATTTTTGCACAATTCTTTTTTTTTTTTTTTTGGTGAGGAAGATTAGCCTTGAGCTAGCCTCTGTTGCCAATGTTCCCCTTTTTGCTTAAGGAAGATTGGCCCTGAGCTAACATGTGTGCCAGGCTGCCTCTATTTTGTATGTGAGATGCCCCCACAGCAAGTGGTGTGTAGGTCTGCGTTCAGGATCCGAACCTGCGAACCCCTTGCTGCTGAAGTGGAATGCACAACCTTAACCACTGCCCACTGGACTGGCCCCATAATTCTTTTATTGATAAGAATTTTGACCATATACCATAGGTTTTGAAATGTAGAGATCTTTTCGAAGTCATTTTCTAAGTAATTAATCTGTTACTGTAGTTATTTCATCTTTAATTCAAGAGTTATTTAGGAGTGCTTTTAAATTTCTAGGTAGTTAGATTGGGGCTATATTTTGGTGGTTTTGTGGTGTGGTCTATTGCTGTCTATCTATCTATCTATCATCTATCAACTATTTATATAAATTTGTTACGATTTTCTTTATGGCACAGTCTGTAAACAATTTCTGTCAATAGTCTATGAACATTTAAAAAAGATTTTCTGTTTTATACAAAAATCGTATGCCTAGTAAATAAAACTTATTGTATAATTCAAATATTCTAATCATATGAATGTTTTTCTACTGGATTTGTTAAATTTTGAAATAAAATTTTAAAGCTCGTTATATTGTCAAAATAACATTGAATTCCTAAAATTTTTTTTGCTTCAAGTATTTCCATACTATGTAGTTTAGTGTGTAAACGTTTCTGACTGTTACGGTTTCTTTTGTGATAGTATCCTTTATCAATGAAATTCCTCTTAGCCTTCTTTGACGTTTTGACCTTAAAGTGTGCTTTGTGCGATACTAGTGTTTTTTCCGTTCGTCGTCGTTAGTGCTCTCCTGATGTATCTTGCTCACCTCTTTATTTTCTACCCTTCCCTTTGTCATTGTGCACGTTGTAGGTGTATCTGAAGAACAGTGTTTAGCTGATCTTTGCTCTTTCACTTAGTCTGTTCTTTTCTTATTGGATATAAGACACAGAAAGGAGAACACTTTTATCTGCGCGTTATTTTTTTTTTCGATTAATGATGCATTCAGTCTTTCTCTTGCCATCTTATTTTATGTTTTATGTTCGTTGTGATTTCTTGCTGCTTCTGTTTTCATCTTTCCTGCCTCTTTTCTGTTTGATCATTTTTTTGTCCTTTTTTCCTCCTCTAGTGATATGAAATATTACATCTAAATGTTATTCTAATAGCAATTACCCTTAAATTATTGCAAACATTTTTTTCCTACATTCTTCTATCAAAGTTAAGAATTAAACATCAGGGGCCGGCCCGGTGGCGCAGCGGTTAAGTTCCCATGTTCCGCTTCTCGGTGGCCCGGGGTTCACCGGTTCGGATCCCGGGTGCGTACATGGCACCGCTTGGCAAAAGCCATGCTATGGTAGGCATCCCAAGTATAAGTTAGAGAAAGATGGGCACAGATGTTAGCTCAGGGTCAGGCTTCCTCAGCAAAAAGAGGAGGATTGGCAGTGGTTAGCTCAGGGCTAATCTTCCTCAAAAAAAAAAAAAAAGAATTAAACATCATTCATAACCACTCGCCTTTACATAGCCAAGTATTTTAACACACATTTACTTCCTTTTTCTTCCTCTTATCATTTGGTTTTTAGTAAATAATCTGGAATTTTATTTATATTTCTCCCTCTCCCATTCCTTCCTTAAAAAGTAGTTTAAAACATTAATTTTCAATATTATATGTAATGATGAGGGTTAGAGGTTGCATAATTTTAATATTTTAGGATGGAGAAGAAAATTGCTTTGGAGTGTATACCTCTGTTTATTCTGGGAGGAACATTTTGGTGACCCCTTTAGTTGTGTAAGAGAAGTAGCTACTCGTTGGGGGAAAGTCTTGAATTAGCCCAAGTGCCGCTGCTCCAGATTGAGATCGTAAGTGCTCGGCACAGCGAAGTAAATCTTTGGCAATCCGGAGGAAGACTGACCTATGGGGAAAATCACCGTTCGTTCTCGAGCAATGCATGCTTCTTGCAAGTCATTTGCTCAAGAGTCATGTTGGTCTAGAGCGTGGAGTTTATGCAAGGCTGATTTTCTCTCCATCTCATGTAGAGGGAATGACTGGGCTTGGCACAGAGCTAACTGTTTTGGACCAGTGGTGTCCCAGCACGGGCTCTGTAGGGTGGAAAGCCCAGGTGTTTTGGGGAAAGTATTGTGGGTAATTAGGATTGTCTTCACTGGCCCATGAGAGTGGGACTAAATGTTTTTGGATTGGGTTGGGACCACTCAGAAGGGAATGAAAGGTTTTACTGTCAGTCATCTAGTATTTCTTAGTAATTGCTTTGCTCATTGCGTATATTTCAATTTATGCAACTGCTATTAAAGAAATATTGATATTGACTCTCTCAGACTTCCCCTCTGAGTGCTTTAGCTTCCCTCACTTTGCAATTTCTCTCCCCTTTGCCCTTTTATCATGTTTGGGAGAACTTTCTTCAGTTGATTTACCAATTCCAAAATTTTATTTCTGCTGCACAGTTTCTTGATTAAATGTTCTGTTTCTTTATTATTTTTATTATATTTCTATATTAAATATTATTGTTTTCTTTCTACAACTATTTTCTGTGTCTCCAGTGGGTTCTTTTTCTTAGGCGACTTTGGTGGTGGTTTTATCCTCTTGGATGTCACTGTGAATAGGAATCAGAATTTATACAAGATTATCTCTGTTTTCTGCATTAAATCCTTTTAATTGGGAGCCATTTCTGCCAGCTGCCTACTGTAGTCTCCATCTTTCTGGTAGCTCATTCTCCTCAACAATGTAGTAATTATCTTTGCTTGAACACATTTATAAATTATGTAGGACTTCTTCAGTGCCTGGTAGAGGTTAATGTGTAATTGTCTCCCTAGAGCGTCCTGATCTACAGCACCCCTCTTGCCCCAGTGAAGGTACTAACTGAGGAATGTTCTAGAATCAAGGAGGGCAACCAGCTACTTTACTTAAGAGCCTTTGAGTTGTCCCAGTGGCTTCCTGCCAACCCCGCCTCCCCTGCAGACCATTCACTCAAAATACGGCGACGTTGTGTTTCAGTGAGTAAGGAAGTCATTCGATTCAACCGAAGCTCTGTTCCCTCTGGCTGACAGTCTTTCAAGTTGGTAAAAATGACATAGAAGATTTCCTTTCTCTGCTGAGGAAGATTAGCCCTGAGCTAACATCTGTGCCGATCTTCCTCTACTTTGTATGTGGGTCACCACTACAGCACAGCTGATGAGTGGTGTATATCCACGCCTGGGAGCCGAACCCGTGAACCTGGGCTGCTGAAGGGGAGTGCACCGAACTTAACCACTGCGCCACAGGACCAGCCCCGAGAAGGTTTGTGTCATTATAATTCTTATGATTCCTTTTTGTAGGTCTCTGGGAGCTTTTTTCTTTTCTCTTTTTTTTAAATTATAGACATATCATTACCATTGTTAGAAGTCATCCAAAATTTTAACAGAGTAAATGTGTCTCTCTGTATATTTAAATAATTTTTAGTGATTGAAATTATTTGTTTAAATCCTGAAATGCATCTAAGCACAGGGAGGGAGTGCAGTGCATGGTGAACACTCCCTGGGCGGGGACTGAGAACCCTGCCCCGCAGGCCTGGCCCACATGAGCCGGGCGACTCCTCGCGTAATCTCCTCACCTCCCTGGGCCTCAATGGCCATTTTCTCATCTGTTAAATGAAGATAGATTATTCAGACATCTTGCACCATACCAAAATTATTCATTTCTTTATTCAGCAAGTTCCATAGCCAGATATGGAACTATGCACAAAAATATAAAAATAAAATACTAAAAGAAGGAGGAGGAGGAGGAGAACGCGTTTATTATGTTCTAGGTCAATTGGGAGAGACTAGATTAACTAACTCCAAACGTTTTCAGTAATTGTTACACTACAGCAATGTACGGTGTTTAATAGAAGAGAGACGTGAGGTCTTCACACCTCCTGGAAGTTACAGAATCACTGGGGATTCTTTTTTAGAGGTCACTCAAAGCTGGGGCTCAAAAGGGACCAGGCATTTATCACGGGGACGAATGAGCAGTCAGGTGGAAGGACCAGCGTGAACTTACGGTGGGAGGCTGTGTAAGGAGAGGCTGGCAGGAAGAGCGGGTTTGGGGCACAGAGGCAGAGTTCCTGGGGACCTGTTGAGGAGAACGGGCCTGTGGGACTTCACAGGAGACAATCTGGAACCCAGGAAAGCGGGTAGAACTTATTTGGGAGACAGTATAGCGGAGCTGGTGGCTTTGCAGAAGAGTAATGGAGAATGCTGACTCACCTGAGGCTGGAGAGAGATTTGGGCAAAGGGCAGGTGCTGCTTGGAGGGGCTGGAGAGGCCACATCCTCAGGGTACAGCCAGATTTTCCTAGTGGAAGGGCCATCTGGTGAAAGCTTAAAAATTTTTTGTTTCCAGGAGGTAAGAACTCAGAGGGTACCAAAGAGAGGGTAGGGAAGATGGGAAACAGTGTGACATCAAGTGGAAAGAAGTTGGAGTGGCTGCTTACAGATGGCAGCCCTGGAGAGGATGGGTGGCCGGCAGGGGTGGCATTCCCAGCAGAGGTAGAGGATGATGGGATGACAAGAACAGTAGCCAGCCTCAGCTCTCACTCTCAGAACAAGCTAAGCTGTTGGAAACCTCAGAAGACAGAGGAAAACCAGTAATTGGCAGGAATTCCTGCTTTATAATTCATCACAAGTAGGATATTTAAATTTAAAGCCATAATAGCCATTTTAATTAAGTTGATAGCCAGTCCAAGGAGAGCCACTCTAAGCTAACAGCAGGCTGCTCATTGCTGTCCCTCATTAGCCTGTGTGACCACACTGTCCGCTCCCCAACATGTCACGGACACTGCTGCCAGCTGCTTACTGAGCTTCACTTTGTTGCTGGCAATTCATCTGCAGAGCTCTTCTGGTCAGTGGCCCTCGTGTTAGAAATTGCCCGTGAAAATAAAGGCGCAGACTCCTATAGATAATATCCGACCTTCAGAGGCTAATTTTCATGTAAGTGTATTTCTAGTTATGCAAGGAAGAACAATATTTCTGAGCAGCGCCAACTCATCAACTCTATGTGTCTCCAGTGGGGGTTTGGACATTCAAGGTGGAGTCACGCCCAGACAAGGAGAGTGTGAAAGTGAGGGCACGGGCTGATTTAGGGGACACCCACGGCAAGACAGGAGGGAGGACAGTGTGACTATTACAGAGTAAGATGGTTTCCCTTTTTCAACACACACCAACGTGCACGTGCAGCCAGTCACTTATTAGGGTACGTTGTGGCTACTGTTAAAAATAAACTACGTTATTAGGTATACAGTCCTGCATGAATTGTCAGACACCATCTAGAAGGTAAACACATCTTACATTTTCCTCTTACAGTTTTTCTACTTTACATTTTCTTGCCAGGCTTACTTCATATTCACTCCCCCAAGTCCTCTAGAGGCACTTGGGACAAACTACTACCGCCTAGCAACAGCTGCCCAATCGGTGCAAATCCCTTCCCCTCTCGGCAGGCACCTCCTAGGACACCTGTTCACTTCCCCACCCTGGGTCCTGGGAGGGCAGGGGGCGGGAAGAGGCCTGGATTTGCTGCCGAGGCTGCGCCAGGATTCGGTGTACCTGGCATCCCAAGTTGGAATAATAGTAGCTTTTCGAAACAATGTTTAAAAGGGTTCTTTGGTTCTCTGGAAAAATGAGTAATATAGTCTGGCTGGTTAATGGGCTAACAGGTTTTCTTCCTGAAATGGGCCATGCTGTTTACGTAGTGAGTGCTTATTCCAGTGGTACGACTTTTAAGTAGCCGACTTCCGAGGGAGCTGTCAAGCCCCACCCTGGTGGGCACACCCAGGCCATGGGGAAGAGGGATGCAGTGGGGGCGGTCACGTTCCCAGGATTTTTAAAACTTTATTTTTAAATTTACACGTAGCAAAATTGACTGTGAATTTTGACAAATGCTTACAGTTGTGTAATCGCTACCGTAAAGAAGGTGCAGACCGCTTCCATTATACCAAAAATGTTTCCTTGTTTTGTCATTTTGTAATCACAGCCACCTCTGCCCCATCTTCCGCAACCACTGGTCCGTTCCCCTGGCCTCTAGTTTTGCCTTTTCCGGAATGTCTCATAAATGGGCTCACTTAGTATGTAACTTTATTAGTTGGGCTTTCTCTACTTAACATGATGCATTTGAGAGTCATTCTATTTTATTATTTCATTTACTATTTTATCATTTCTTTTTGGTTTGTCTCCCCTCTGCCGTTTTTTGTTCTTCTGGTTGCCTTTTCTTGATTCCTGAAATTACAGGTTTTCCTTCAGCCTATAGAACTTTATTTAGCATCCTTTTAGTTGATGTCTGTTGATGACAAATCCTTTCGATTTTTAATCATTGAGGATATATTTATTTAATATTAGTTTCTGAAGATATTTTCACTCGATATGGAATTCTGGGTTGATGGTTATTTTCTTTTAGTAGCTAAAGACGTGTGCCACTGTCTTCTAGCCTCCATCGTTTCTGGTGAGAAATCCAGCGTGATTCCAATTGTTCCTTTATGTGTAATGTGTTATGTTCCTCTGGCTGGTTTCAAGACATTTGCTTGCTCTTTGCCTTTGAGCAATGTGATTAGATGAGTGTGAGTATGGTTTTCTTCGTACTGCATTTTGGTGAGCTTCTCGAATCTTTAAATTTAGGTCCTCCACAAATTTGGGAAATTTACTGCTATTATTTCTTCAAAGTCTTTTTTCTTCACCAAACTTTTCCTCCCCTCCTCTGAGACTCCGATGACCCAACGTAAGAGCGTTTGACATTGTTTGGTGCTTGTTCGTCTTTCTCAGTGTTCTCCTCTGTCCTTCAGCTGGTGCCATTTCTATTCATCTGTGTTCAGCTTCACTGATTCTTTCCTTTGTCATCTTCATTCTGCCATTGAGCCTACCCAAGATATTTTCATTGAAGATATTATTTATTTTAGTTTAAAAAATTGCATTTGGTTCTTTTTTATAGCTTCTATTTCTCAGCTAAAATTTTCTATCTTTCCATTTGTTCACAGTGTTCATTTTTACCTCATAAAGTATAGTTACAATAGCTGTTTTGAGGATTTTGTCTGATGATGCCAACATCTGGGTCGTCTCAGGGCTGCGGCCCTTGATGTCTTTTCCCTAGAGAGTTGGACACCTTTTCCTGGATCTTCATATGTCACTTAAGTTTGAATTGAATCCTGGACTTTTTGAATATTATGTTGTGAGACTCTAGTTTCTGTTAAAATCTCCTGGATAGACTTAAGAAGAAATATAAAATCTGAACAGATGTATAACAAATAAAGATTGGATTGGTAATTGAAAATGTCCCAAGAAAGAAAAGTCCAGGACCAGATGGCTTCACAGGTGACTTCTATTAAACATTCAAAGAAGAATTAACACCAATTTTTCTCAAACTCTTTCAAAAAATAGAAGAGAACACTTCCTAACTCATTCTGTGAGGCCAGCATTAGGCTGATGTCAAAGCCAAACAGAAACACCACAAGAAAAGTCAACTGTGGACCAATAGCCTTTGTAAATGTAGATGAGTTTTGACTCCTCAACAAAATACTAGCAAACCGAATCCAACAGCATGTTAAGAGGATTACACATCATGACCAAATGAGATTTATCCTAAGAAAGCAAGGCTGACTCAGCATGTGAAAAGTCAGTCAATATAATACATCGAATTAATAAAAGGAAGGGAAAAAACCCACATGATCATCCTAGTTGATGGAGAAAAAGCATTTGACAAAATCCAATACCCTTTCATGTTTCAAAGTTTCAAAAACATTCAACAAACTAAGAATAGAAGGAAACTTCATTGACAGAATAAAAGACTTTATGAAAAACTCACAGCTAATATCATACTCAATGATAAAGAATAAAAGTTTTTCCCCTAAGATCAAGACAAGGATGCCTACTTTTACTAGTGCTATTCGATAGTGTATCGGAAGTTCTAGCCAGAGAAATTAGGCAAAAAAAAAGAAAAAGAAAAAGAAAATGAAAGAAAGAATAAAAGACATCCAAATGGGAAACAAATAAATAAAATAATCTCTATTTGCTGATGACATGATCTTATACATAGACACTCCTAGAGGGTACGCGTACACACACGTAACTACTCAAGCTAATAAATACACTCAGCAGAGTTGCTTTGTGAGATAATGGAATGTGAGGACATTCCTACTGGTTTACTAATGGCTCTTCCTTGGTCCTTGGTTACCATTGGACATGGTGCCAATCCAAGTTGGACCCAAGATTTTGTTGGCCTTGACCACTGGTAAAAATGAGAAATTCAGCTCCATCGGCCCAGGTCATTAAAATTCATTTGAGCTCACGTTTTGAGAACTTAGACCACTACCTAATTTTAAAAGGTCCTCCTGAGGATGATTGTGTTACCGTACAAAGTCTCTGCCCAATGAGCATAAACAGCCAATTAATTATGGCATCAGCCTTTGGGAAAAGAGATCAGCTTTATTCTGCAGGATCGATCTGCAGGGGGCGAGGGGGCCTGTGCCCTCAGATCCGTCTCCCTGATCCAGGATTTGGGGTGAAATTTAAGAGGTTAGGGAGAACAAGCTGCACGTAGAGATGCTGTAGGACAGGTTTTGATTGGTGGGCTTGAGGCATTTGTGGTAACCTGATGGGGTTCTAAACATTTTTGATGAGGTGGGGAAGCAATTTTCACACCGGATCTTCCTGAATGAGGAGCCCCTCACTTCTGATGAGACTCTCACTTTCAAGTTCTGATCCTGTCCCCATCCTTGGGTTCCATAGGAAGGAGGATCTTTGGTTCTGAGGTTGTTTCAGGTCACGATTTCTTCTGTTGCACATGCCCTGGCTCCATGACTTTGCAGATTTTCTGAAAGTCAATTCATAATCACTGTTGATGAGAGATGGGGTCAGTTGAACTGGTCCTGGAGGGCCCGTGGTTACAATCGAAAGGAAGGTCCGTTTAGTGAACTGCTGAGTGTTCAGAATGGATTGTCTATACCTCCTTCTCCTTTACCTCCCAGATAATTCTCAGGGCTAACTCATCCAGCCAGCCAGCCAGCCAGCCATCCACCCACTTGCCATTTACTGAGTACCTATTGTGAATAAGGCCTGGTGCTGGGCACTAAGACCTCACAGATAAGTGAGGGAGGCATGGTCTTTATTTCTGAGGACCTCAAAGTCCATGAGCAGAAAATAACTTTGTCTGACCACAGGGGGTCAAGGGGCAAGTGTGTTTGTGTGTAGATGTCTTTACCTCGTTCTTGTGTAACTCGGGGCTGTGATGTGACTTGATTCATATCCATTCCTCTACTCCCTTCTGTTTTTTTATTTCGGTAAAAATAAGAGACAAAACTAAGCCTTTCTCTGCCATATAAAAACTTTAAATCTTAAAATCCAAGCTGAGGCCAGTGCTTTCTCATTGTGCTGAGAATGACCAGATGGAAAGAAAATGGCCGGTCTTAAAATCCTTTCCTGTTTTGGACCAGGTTTGGATTTTATTTTTGCTTCACATTTTCCTTTTGTTCTTTTCCCAGTTTCCCTGTTGTTTTCTGAGGAAGGAGAAACCTCCCTCCCTTTTCGGCCCAGCACAGTGGAATTTATTCCCACACATCCCAAGCAGATTGACAGAGCATCCTGCAGGGACCTCATGGGGCTCACTTAATGCCCCAGAGGTGAGACAGTGCTGTGAGCTGGACAGGGGGCAGCCTGCAATGGTTTCTGTTGATGTACAGCTGCTTTGTTTAAAGAGAGGAACATACCTTTCTGGTTTCTTTTTTTCTTTTCTTTTTTTTCTTATCTTTTATGAGTTTAAAAGCTCATTCTAGACCCAAATGGGAAGAATTTGTTGTTTTGGGGGTTTTTTGGTGACGAAGATTGTCCCTGAGCTAACATCTGTATCAATCTTCCTCTACTTTATGTGGGATGCCACCACAGCGTGGCTTGATGAGCGGTGTATAGATTTGTGCCTGGGATCCAAACCTGCAAATCCCGGGCCACTGAAGCAGAGCACGCAAACCCAACCACTATGCCACTGGGCCAGCCCCGCGAATGAGAAGAAATTTTAGAAGCAGAATTCTATAGTAATTTGAGAACAGAATGATGACAAGTGGCTTTAAAAGTGTGCCTACTTTATGTCTGGAAAGAAAACTCTTGTTTATTGTTACTGCCTTTCTATATTCTGCATAACTCTAATAGTAGCGCTCGTTGGGCTGAAGAAATGAGTCTTCTGGCCTTTAAAGGACGTGGAGTAGTCGGTCTAAATGGTGGAAGGCTGGAAGCCAACTTTGCTTACTAGATATCAGCAGGGGGTGCTGAGAGAGGGGACTGGGGGGATAATAATCAAAGCTGATGTTTTAAGCATCAAGCCAGTCCAGTGGGGTGGCATGGGGCCATGCAGGCCTGCCACACAGAGTGGCTCTGTAGGAGGACACAGAGGTGTGAGGGAGCCTGCTGTGCTAGGGCATTCCAGGTATGGCCTCAATCGTGGTTGTCCCTGGGGGTGATGTTGGTGGACCTGAGGCTGGAGGAGGCACTGGGCCACACCATGAAGAACCCCACCAGCGGCCGGCCACAGGTTTTGAAGCAGGAGATTGACAAGACCAGATGGCATTTAGGGTCAGACACCCTCTCACCTCTGCTGGTTCCCTCCTTCCCAGTGTCCTCCCAGTCTTCTTCAGGAATAGCAAGAAGCACTGTCAGGAACAGAGGGTCATATGGGGAAGCGATGCTCCAGAGAAGGCCAGTGATGGCTCACCTGAGTCCCACAGCCTTGCTGAAGCCATAGGGCCCAAACCCACACTCACATCTTTTGATTGTGTCTTTTGGTTTTGATCCAAACCAAGGAAGGCAGAAAAAAAGAAAATGAAGGAGAAGAAGAGGGGGAATATTTCTGACTAGGTAGGACTTGAGTGTGCAGACAAGTGGGGCCTGTTCTGGTGACGGGCAAGATATTTGACCCTCCTCCTTCCTTCTCTCCACACCCCACAGATTTTAACCCTGAAGATCTCTCCAGACCGTCTAGAATGAGAGGTGCTGGAGGATAACCCCCTGCCCAAAATGGCTGTTTCTTGCTGACTGGAGGGTGTCTCTGGTGAGGGCTGATCTTGCCTACCCCAGTCTGGGGTACGGATGGGGCAGGGGAGCTGGGTCTTCAGGATACCTCAAGGCCCGCATCCGGGGAGGGAGAGAGAAGCTTTGTCCTGAAATCTCCTCCCCCCAATCAAAGACTTTTCTTCCTGATCACATTGATTTTTTTCTGCCTGTCTTGAGAGATCACCAAATCCTAAACTGGCTGATCCCTTTTTTAAGAAAAATTGAGGCAAAATTTACCCACAGTGAATAGCACAGATATTAAATGTACATTTGATGAGTTTTGACCAATGTATAACAAAGTAACCAACCAAGATATAGACCACATCCATGTGCGTTTGAAAGCTTTTGTATGGTGTGGGGTTGGGCCGCAGTGTTCTATAACTTTCAATCATGTCAGGTGGGTCAATCGTTTTGTTCAAATCTGCTATTTCCTTGCTGTTTTTCTTTGTAGTTGTTTTATCAGTTATTGAGGTGTGTTGATATCTTGAGCTATGGTGATAGACTTATCTATTTTTCTCTTCGATTCCATTTTTTCTTCATGTATTTTGAAGCTCTGTTTTCTACATACACATTTATGATATGTCTTCCCGGTGAATTGACCTTTTATTGTGAATTGTCCCTCTTTATTTCCGTTAATGCTCTTCATCTTTAGGTGTATGTCTCTGAAATTAACATAACCACATGCTCACTGTTTGCACGTATTTCTCTATCCTTTTACTTTCATATAATGGGTGTTGTTCAGTTGTGCAGTCTCAACACCTCAGAATGCTAATTAGAACGCACTGTTTATTTACATTTAATATAATTACTAATATGGTTGGTTGAAGTCACATATTTTGCCTTTAAATCTCTGTTTATCCCATCTCTTTTGTTATCCTGATTTTCCTTGGCTGCTTTCTTTTTGGTTAATCAAATATTTTTTGTATTCTATTTTTCCACTCTATTGATCTTTTACCTGTAACTGTCTATATTATTTTTAATTGTTAACCTAAGGATCACAATATCCATTATTTATCATAGTTACTTAATATTGTGCCGCTTTGAGTAAACTGTAGAAACTTTCACACAGTTGGATTCCCTTTACCTTCTCCTCAGCCTTCGTGTGCGTATCACCCCAAAATTTACTGACTTAAAATAGCAGTAAACATTTATCACAAAAAAACCCATTTAACAAAATTTGACATCTGTTCAGGATAAAAACTTCTAACAAGATGGATATAGAAGGAATGTACTTCAACATAATAAAGGCTGTTTATGAAAGCGCACAGCTAACATTGTACTGAATGGTGAAAGGTTGAAATCTTTTCCTCTAAGATCAGGAATAAGACAAGGGTGCCCACTCTCACCACTCCTATTCAACATGGCACTAGAAGCCCTAGCCAGAGCAATCAGGCAAGAAAAAGAAATGAAAGGCATCAGAATTGGAAAGGAAGAAGTAAAATTGTTTCTATTTGCAGATGACATGATTTTATGTATAGAAAATCCTAAAGACTCCACCAAAAAACCGTTTGATCTAATCAATGAATTTAGTAAAGTAGCAGGATACAAAATTAACATACAAAATTTAGTAGTGTTTCTATACACTAAGACCAAGTTATTTGAAAAAGAAATAAAGAAAAACAACCCCATTTTCAATAGCATCAAAAACAAAAAATACTTAGGAATAAATTTAACCAAGGAGGTGAAAGATCTGTACACTGAAAACTACAAGACCTTGATGAAAGAAATTAAAGAAGACACTAATAAATAGAAACGTATCCCACATTCATGGATTGGAATAATTAATATTGTGAGAATGGCCATATTACTCAAAGTCATCTATAGATTCAATGAAATCCCTATCAAGATTCCAATGGCAATTTTTACAGAAGTAGAAAAAACAATTCTAAAATTTATATGGAGTCACAAAAGACTCTGAATAGTCAAAACAATCTTGAACAAGAAGAATAAAATAAGAGGCATCACACTTTCTGATCTCAAGCTATATTGCAAAGCTATAGTAATCAAAGTGTCATAGTACTGGCATAAAAACATACACATAGACCAATGAAGTGGTATCAAGAGCCCAGAAGTAAACCCATGCATATATGGTCAACTAATATTTGATAAGGGAGCCAAAAATATTTAATAGAGGAAAGATGGGCTGGGAAAATATGATCTTCACATGTAAAAGAATGAAACTGGACCCCTATCTTACACCACTCACAAAAATTTACTAAAGTGGATTAAAGACTTAAATGTAAGACTGGAAACCGTTAAGGCTCCTAGAAGAAAACATAAGAAAAAATCTCCTTAACATGGATCTTGGCAATGATTTTTTGGACATCTAAAGCACTAGCAAAAAAATAAAACATAAACAAGCAGGACTAGCTCAAGCTTCTGCAAAAGACAAAATCAACCAAATAGAAAAACACTCCATGGAATGGGAGAAAATGTTTGCAAACCATATATCTGATAAGGGCTTAACAATGTCCAAAATATATAAAGCATCATACAACTCAATAGCAAAAACAAGTAATCCAATTTAAAAATGGGCAAAGGACCGGAACAGACATTTTTCCAAAGAAGGTATACGAATGGCCAACAGGTCCATGAAAATGTGCCCAACACCACTAATAATTAGGGAAATGCAAATTAAAACCACAATGAGATATCACTCCACACCTGTCAGAATGACTATCATCAAAAAGACAAGAAATAACAAATGCTGGAGAGGATGTGGAGAAAGGGGAAATCTTGTGCACTGTTGGGAATGGAAACTGGTGTAGCCACTATGGAAAACAGTATGGAGATTCCTCAAAAAATTAAAAATAGAACTACCGTATGACCCGGCAATTCCATTTCTGGGAACATATCTGAAAGAAATGAAAACACTATGTTGAAGAGATAGCTGTACCCCACGTTCATAGCAGCATTATTTACAATAGCCAAGACATGCAAACACCTTAAGTGCCAATGACGAATGGATAAAGAAATTGTAGTGTATATACATATATACAACGGGATACTATTAAACCCTAAAAAAGAAGGAAATCCTGCCATTTGCGACAACATGGATGGACCTATGGATTTATGTAGATAAGTCAGACAAAGACAAATTCTATATGATCTCGCTTATATGTGTAATCTAAAAAACACCCCAACCAAACAAACCCCAAACTCATAGAAAAAGAGACCAGATTTTGGTTATCACAGGTGGGGGGTGGGGAGAGGCAGGACTGAAGAAGGTGGTCAAAAGGTACGAACTTCCAGTTACGAGAGAAATAGGTTCTAGGCATGTATTGTACAACGTGATGACTATATTTAGCCTTGCTGTGTGGTATAGTTGAAAGTGGTTAAGAGAGTAAATCCTAGGAGATTTCATTACAGGGAAAAAGCATTTCTTTTCTTTTTCTTTCTTCTTTTTGTATCTGTATAAGACGATGGATGTTAACTAAATTTAGTGTGGTTATCGTTGCACAGTACATGTAAATCAAATCATTATGCTGTACACTTTAAACTTATACAGTTTTGTATCTCTATAAAAATGGAAAAGTGGGGCCGGCCCCCTGGCTGAGCGGTTAAGTTTGCGCCCTCTGCTTCGCAGCCCAGGGTTTTGCCAGTTCGAATCCTGGGCGTGGACATGGCACTGCTCGTCAAGCCATGCTGAGGCGGCATCCCACATACCACAACTAGAAGGACCCAAAACTAAAATACACGACTGTGTACCAGGGGGCTTTGGGAGAAAAAGGAAAAATAAAATAAAAATAAAAAGAAAGGAAAAATATGATTATAGTATCCTAAGTATTTGCGGTTACCTTTTCAAGTAAACAAACAAAAAACAAAAAAATTATTATCCTCATCATTCCTGCAGATCAGGATTTTGAGAGTGGTCTCAGTGGGTAGTTCTACCTTGGGGGTTGCAATGACGATATTGACTGGGGCTGAGGGATCAGAATGTATGATGGCTTAGTCACATGGCAGGCAAGTTGGTGCTGGTTCTTGGTGTGAGGGCTCAGTCTTTCCTCCCTGGACCTCTCTACAGGCTGCTGCCTGAGTGTCTTTACCAGATGGCTTCACAGAGCAAGTGATGAGAGAGAGAGAGAGTAAGGCAGGTAGGAGCTAACTTTTTTGTTACCTCCTTTGGAACTCACATAGCATCACCTCTGCTGCGTTTCATTCCTTAGAAACAAATGACTAAGGAGAGGGGTGCTAGTCTGAAAAAGGAAGTGTCAGATACTTTCGCAACATATTTTAAAACAGCACTGTTCTATTGTCAAATTATTTTACTTCTACATGTGTCCTAAACCCCGTAATAAAATGTTTTTTATTTGAAAGTCAGTTTCCCTTTAAAGAAAATGACTGTCCTCTGTGTTTTCCCACACATTTAGCGTTTCCAGTGCTCTCCATTTCTTCCTGGAGACACGTCTCCTTTCGACACTATCTCCTGCAGCCTGCAGAGCTCCCTCAGCATATTTTGTTGTACAGTCTGCTTGTGACAAATTTTCTGAGCTTTCCCTCCTCTTACAACCTCACTTTTGAAGGATATTTTCTCTGGGTATAGGAACATTTATACATTGCTTCCCCGTTGTTCACAGGGGATATGTTCCAAGACCCCTAGTGGATGCCTGAAACCAGGGATAGTACCAAACCCTATATGTACTATATTTTTTCCTATATATAAATTCTTATGATAAAGTTTAATTTATAAATCAGGCAAAGTAAGAGATTAACAACAGTAACTAAGTATAGAACAATTATAACAATATACTGTAATGAATGTTACCCTAGATCTTCGCAACCTCAGCATACAATATTTTTCTTTCCTTACTAAGTCAAGAACTTTCCTTTTCACTTAAAGGAAGTGCTTTACAGCTTCTCTTTGGCATATCCGAATTGCCAGCATCACTACTTTTGTGCTTTGGGGCCACTATTAAGTAATAAGTAATAAGGATTACTTCAACACAAGCACTGCGATACCACGATAGACGTCTGACAATCCAGATGGCTACTAAGTGACTAACGGGTACATAGATATGCAGTGTGGACACGCCGGACAAAGATGGCTCATGTCCCAGGCAGGATGGAGAAGGATGGCTCGAGATTTCATCATGCTACTCAGAACGCCATGCAATTTAAAACTTGTGAATTGTTTATTTCTGAAATTTTCCATTTAATGTTTTCAGACCGCAGTTGACCATGGGTAACAGAAACTGTGGAGGGCGAGACCTCGGAGAAGGGGGGACTACTCTGTATACACATGGGTTTTACTTTCAGCACTTTGACGCTGTTTTTCCATTGTCTTCTGGCACCCATTGTGTCACGTGAGAAATTAGCCATCATTTGTACAATTTGTAATTGTTATTCTGAATGTGGTGCCTTTTTTTTCCCCTAGCTGCTTTGAATATTTTATCTTTATCTTAGGTTTCAGCAGTTTGACTATGATGTGCCTAGTTGTAGTTTTGTTTGTGTTTTTTCTATTTCGTGGTCAATGTGCTTCTTCTTGATTATGTAGATTGATGTTTGTAACCAAATTTGAGAAAAATTAATTTTTAAAAATTTGTTCTATTAATGTGGTGTAATATATTGATTGGTGTTTTTATGTTCACCCATACTTCCATTCCTGGGGCAAATCACCTTTAGTCATGGTGTATGATCCTCTTAATATGCTGTTGGATTCAGTTCGCTGGTATTGTTAAGAATTTTTGCATGTGCATTCATAAGGAATATTGGTCTGTAGTTTACTTTCTTGTAAGCTCTTTATATGGCTTTGATATTGAGATGATGCTGGCTGCATAGAATGAGTTGAGAGTGCTCCCTACTGTTCTATTCTGTTTGGAAGAGTTTCAGGATCAGCACTTCTTTAAATGTTTAGTAAAATCCACTGGTGAAGCCATCTGGTCCTGGGTTTTCCTTTGTGGAGGGTTTTTAGTTTTTTAGTTTTTTGGGTTTTTTTGTGAGGAAGATTGGCCCTGAGCTAACATCCGTTGCCAATCTTCCTCTTTTTTTTGTTTCTCCCCAAAGCCCCAGTACATGGTTGTATATCGTCGTTCTAAGTCCTTCTAGTTCTTCTATGTGGGATGCTGCCACAGCATGGCTAGATGAGTGGCATGTAGGTCCATGCCCAGGATCTGAACTGGTGAACCTCAGGCTGCCAAAGCAGAGCACGTGAACTTAGCCACTGGGCCATGGGGCCAGCCCCTTTATGGAGGTTTTGATTACTGATTCAATCTCTTTACTTGTTATGGGTCTGGTTAGATTTTCTATATCTTCTGGGACCCTTTTGGTAATTTGTGTTTTCTAGGAAGTTGTCCATTTCACCTGGGTTGTCTAATTTGTTGGTGTACAATTGTTCATAGTATTCTCTTATAGTGCTTTTTATTTCTGTAAAGTCAATAGTAATGTCAATTAATTTTAAAAATTAAGGTATTGTAATTTTCAGTTGTAGAATTCTCATTTTCTTCTTTTTACAGTTTCCACTTCCATGGTTTTTATAGTTTTTGTTTTCTTTTGAGATTGGCACCGGAGCTAACATCTGTTGCCAGTCATCTTTTTTTTTCTCTTCTTCTCCCCAAAGCCCCCAAGTATATAATTGTATTTTCTAGTTATGAGTGCCTCTGGTTGTGCTATGTGAGATGAAACCACAGCATGGCCTGATGAATGGTGCTATGTCCGCATCCAGGATCCAAACCGGTGAAACCCTGGGCCACCAAAGCGGAGTGTGTGAACTTAACCACTCGGCCATGAGGCCAGCCCTGGTTTTTATAGTTTTAAAGTTCCATTTCCAAACTTTTTATAGTTTCCATCTGTTCACTCATTATATTCATGTTTTCTTTTAACTCTTTCAACATATTTATAATAGCTCTTTAAAATTCCTTATAGGTGAATTTCAGCATTTTGGCAATCTCAGGATCTGTTTATATTGCAGTTCTTTTCTTCATTATGGCTTACATTTTCCTGCTGCTTTACATATCTAGTAGTTCTTTTTTTGTCATATGATGGACATCATGGATGATGTATTTTCAGAAATTTGGGCCATTCTGTCTTCCTTTAATTGGTGTGACAGATGTTGGGTTTGTTTTTGCAGGCTGAATTACTGATAGGTCTTCTTGATCTCGTCAAGCTTGGCTCTGTTCTTTGCTATGGCTTCTTTATTTCAGGTTTGTCCCTTAGTTCTAAGGCATGGTTTTTACTCTAGTGAATTGTCTAATACTGAACATTGTATTCTTGGGTCTCAACTGAGTGCTCAAGTCCTTGGTGAAACCTCTCCACTCTGGCTTGGTCAGAATTTCACCATCTCCCAATTCTTTGCATTCTTTGATTCTATTCTTCCATTGATAAGCCTCACATCAATCTCTCTTTTCTACATCTATGTAGAAACAAACTACGTGTTTATCACTGGATGAATGAATACACAAGTGTGGTATATCTCTAAAATGAAATATTATCCAACCATAAAAAGGAGTGGAGCACTGATATATGATTCAATGTAGATTAATCTCTAAGATATTATATTAAGTGAAAGAAGCCAGACACCAAAGGTCACATATTGTATGATTCCATTTATATAAGATATCTAGAATAGGTAAATCCATAGAGACAGAAAGCAGGCGGGTGGTTGCCAGTGGCTTGGGGGAAGGGATAATGGGCAGTAACTGCTTAGTGAGTATGAAGTTTTATTTTGGGGTGATGGTTCAATCAAATAAGATAGCTCTGGAATCCCTGACTCTGTATTTCACTGAGAATAATTTAGTATTGGCCCTGATGGGATCGTCACTTAATGTAAATCACTGGAAAAGATATATCATTTTCAATTTAATTTTTAGTCTATTTCATTATTGATTTATTATATGTGACATTTAAGCAAATGACTTGTCTCCATTAGTCTAGCAACAATGCAAAAGATGTGGAACGTGATGTCCAATATTTAACTCAGGGACTCTAGGATACCAGAGAAACCACCTGGAGCCTCAGTTACACGAGGGCTGCTGGGCCTGCTGGGAGTCATGGTGAGGAGACCTGGAGCTGTGAGTTGAGGTCTAGGACACTGGACTCTTAAAGATGGAGGTGAGAGCTGCTCCTGACCCACGTGGGGAGTGTGTGTACAGTCACAACCGTCCTCTTGAGGAGCGAAAGTCTCTCACTATCTATGTTCTCCGTTATGATGGGCATATTACAGCAGCAGAACCCTCCGGGAAGTGGGGCTATGACTTTGAGCAACAGGCAGGGGAAGTGCTGTGGGTGGACTGTCTTGGCAGAGACAGGCTCCAGCCAACTGAGGGGTCAGGAAACAGTCCCTGAGATGAATATGGGGGAGGAGACAGGCAAGGTGTGAGGTAGAGAGAGTAAGGATGGATAAAGGTCCAGTCCTGGAGAATCTGACCTATTCTCTTAGAAAAGGGGATGATAATGTGAGGAAGCATATGGCCCCTTTGGACGAAAAGAGAGCTGGAACCCTGGTAGGGAGAGAGAGCTCTCCACAACCTGGTCAAAGGGTCAGTTACAATGGGGCATGGGAAACAGCTCAGGGTGTGAGTAGGAGCTATGCGATGGCACTGTGGATTGTGACACTGACCGCAGTTGCAGACAAAAGCACCAGCTACTTTCCTGTGTTACTGGAGAATTTAAGTCATTTGGGTATCAGTTTTGATTACCACCCCAAAACTCAGTGGCTAAATTTTATAATTTGGTGGACTGACCATGAGGTTTCTCTGCTTTACATAGCCAGGGCGCTGGAGTAACTTGGAGAAGGCCCAAAATGGCCTCAGTCACACGCTGGCAGTTGGTGCTGGCCACCAGCTGAGAGCTCAGCTGGGACTGTCAGCTGGGGACCTCGGTTCTCCTCCACCTGGGCTTTTCCATATGACTGCTTCAAAAGGCAAAGGGGGAAGCCACACATGTCTTAAGTGCCAATCTTGGAAGTTACGCACTGTTACGTCCATGACAGTTTATTGGTTAAAACGGGCACCTGGACCAGTCCAGACTCAAAGAAGGGTCATAAACTGCCCCTCTTGATGGGAGAGTGGTGAGATCGCAGTGCAAAAGGGCATTCGGGAGGGGGACATTGTCTGGCTGTCCTTGGAAACACAATCTACTGTAGGGTCTTTCCAGGTGATGGGAAAGACCTGGGAGAATGGGGAGGTCTCAGTGATTCTCCCGTAGGAGACGAAACTTCATGCTGTGCTTGCCAAGAAACTAAATTATTTACTTCTCATAACAATATAACAGTACAACACTACAATTACGCCCATTTTATGGGTGAAGAAAGTAAGTCATGGAGAAATTATGTAATTTTTTAAGGTCACACAGCTAGTAAGTAGTGGAGTCAGGATTCCTACCCTGTCAGTATGGCTGTAGAGTGTGCATCCCCATTGCGATTGGTACCATCTAGACCCTGGATCTTCTTTGCAAACTGCCCCATAGGTATTAGTCGGGGCAGAGAAGGTAACAAATTAAAATTCCAAAGCTCATTTCTTCTTGTTATGCTTTGAGAAAGCCCATCTTCTCTTGTCATGCCTATTATGCTTTAACCTCTCTCTTTTTATGGTATCTAATTTCCATGGTGCTGAAATGTGCAGGTTTCTCCTGTTCCCTGTAATGTGGTCGGCTTTATCCTTATCACTTAAAAACATGATGCTGAATTCCACAATCCTTTCGTCTCTGACCCCTCCGTGCTCGGCACAGCACAGGTCTTGTACTCAGAGGTATGTTCGGCCTTGAAGGAGCAGCTGCTGGCAATGCACAGGGCATTTCAAGCCTGCAGGTGCTCAGCGTCTTGTGTCCTGGAAACCTGAAAGCCTCCCTTGTGGGAACAGTACAAGCGATCTGGCGATTTTTGCTTTAGTGGTGAAAGCAACCGCTTCAGCCCTGCCCTGTGCCCTGCAGACTCCAGTGACCCCGGCACTTTTTCCTGAACAGAACAGGCCAATAGGCCCAGCTACTGTTCAGAGAGGGGTGTGTGTGTACATCCATGTGTGCCTAGTAAAACAGAATCTGACATCTAAAAAGGGGCAAGTGCATGTCCCTTGCTCTGTAAAGAGTGACGGCAGGGCTTGTGCTGCCCCCGTGCCCCCACAGGGGTGTTTGGAGGAGGCTGGGCACCCAGGACACGATAGACACAACGTCTGTGTTAGAGACCCCAGAACAAGGGCAGGGTGGGGGTGTCTGTAGAAGGCAGATGTCTCCTCAACTTTTTCTCGTTGTTGTTTACTTTCGTAGTTCTACTAACAAAGTTCACACAATTCTTGTCATTTTCTGTGTGGGCTCCAGGTTCATTTTGTCTCTACTGTCCAAGGATCTGCACTTAGTAGGTGTTCACCAGATATTTGCCAAATGGACTAATGTAAATTTTTCTTTTTCTGGAATAACTTTATAAAATGCAATGCCAAAGGAGGCTTAGATCTTATGAGATCTTATCCCTAATGCCAGGATGTCACAGACTTCTGTGGCTGAGGTCCTGGCCTCCTCTTTCATGCCGTAAACATCATGGACGCGAAAGTGGAGTGCCAGTGCGGGTGTGCAGAGAGGCCTGTTCGAGGTCCCAGGAACCAGTCACTCTATGTACACAGTGATGTCGTCTGTCAAGGTCACTCACTAGGACACCCCACACATTGCAGTACAAGTGAGAATCCAGGCCAGATTGTCCAGAGGCAAAACAGAGGCCATCACATACAACAGTCCCCCCTTACCTGCAGGGCATATGTTCCAAGCCCTGCAGTAGATGCCTGAAACCACAGATGGTATTGAACCCTATATATACTACGTTTTTTCCTATGCATATCTACCTATGATGAAGTTTGATATGCAAATTAGGCACAGTAAGAGGTGAACAACAATAACTAATAGGAAAATAGAACAGTTACAACAATATACTGTAGTAAAGTCACTACAGATCTCAGCACCCTCAGCATATGATTTCTTTCTTTCCTCACTAAGACAAGAACTTTTACTTTTTCACTTAAAGGAAGCACTTTGCCGACTTCTCTTTGGCATATCTCAGTTGCCAGCATCACTTTTCTTGCGCTTTGGGGCCATTATTAAGTAAAACAAGGGTGACTTGACCACGAGCACCGGGATACCTCGATGGTGCATCTGATGACTGAGAGGGCTGCAAAGTGACTGACGGCGGGCGGCGAGCCAAAGGGATGATTCAAGTCCCAGGCAGGATGGGGCTGGGTGGCACAAGATTTCATAACACCACTCAGAAGGGTGCACAATTTAAATCATATGAATTGTTTATTTCCAGCATTTCCATTTTCGGACTGTGGTTGACTGCAAGTAACTGCAAGTGCGGAAAGTGAAACCGTGGATCCTGGGGGACCACTGCACACATGCAAAGGCACTAACGAATTTCGCTCACGGTCAGGCCTTGCCCAGAGGCTGCTCACCCTTATTTGGTTGTAAACGTGGTCATTCCCATGCAGGTGGGAAGCTGTAGGTGAAGTGGGCTGGGGCTGATGCTGCTGGAGGAGGCACAGCCAGTGTCATTACGGCCCCTCCTGTGTCATGGTGGAGGTTGCTGTTTTGTCACAGTGTGAGCCACTGAACCACCGAGGCTCAGCACCCTTCTCAGCCCGTGCTACCGGTGGCACGTGAGAGCCTATGCTTCTGGCTGCTCAAAGGGGCTCTCCCACCGCAGGCAGGATGGAGGCCTCAGACCGGACTGCTTGAGAAGCCAGTTCAACTCCTCCCTTCAGCACGTTTCTTTTTTTTTAATTAAAAAGTTGAAAAAAATTCTGTTCAGCAACTAGTAGTTTTAATGATTTGGGATGAAATTTTTAATTTGTTCTCCGGGGTTAAAAAGCACAGTTTCCTCACCTGTGCACTGTGACCGTGTATCTGACGGGTGTGTCGTGACAGATGTTTCATTTGTTTTTAAGCATGCATTTTTGAAATAGTTTTTGTTTCTTGGGTTTATAACCGTGGCCTAACTCTGTATGCCTTGAAGACAGGGCCAGAAAAAGATGCCTTACGATGTATTTGCAGAAAGAAACCCATGGAATCCACTCTGTGAGAAGGAGGATTATCCATACGGAAAGTTCTCTCTTGAAACAGAAGGAAGTTGGGTTTTTTTTCTGATTAAAAAAAGTAACACGAAATCACTTTACTAGTTCAGAAAATATAAAAAATTGTGTGAGAAGAAAATAAAAGCCACTGATAATACCACCACCCAGGTAACTATAGTTAGCAAATGTCTATGCTTCTACATATTTCCCTGTCTATGAATACACATACATACTTATTTTATTATTACTTTTTACAAAATGGACTGAAATGACTTCTGACACCAACCACTCAGAATTAGCACAGACAGGGTGAGGCCTCCGTCCGCCACAAGACAGCCCTCACTCCAGCCCCCTCCTCTCCTAAGAGCTCAGGCTGGTATCACAGGACTCGAAGCCCCGCCCCTCGGATCACAGGGCTGGTCTTCCAGGAGGTCCGCTGCCAACCTGTGTCACCTCATTAGCATAAACTGTCAGGGCTCACTGTGAATAACAAAGACATTCGTATCACTTGGGAAAATCCAAAGATTTAGAGGCTACATCCCAGGAACTGAGGAGGGATGTAGACCATCCCAACTCTTTATTACATAGGAGACATGGTACTATATTCACTGCTATGTTTCAATGATTCTGAAATGCATATTATTTTTCACATTTTAACATCGCCGAAAATGGGATATAGCTTACAATTGCTGTTGCCCTTATAATAGTTGTGGCACAGTTGTCATTCTTGCAATTATACATCAAAACTTGCACAGTGGATATCAGATGCTTGGAGGAAAATGCTGCCGTAGGACTAGAGCACCTTCCTGAGAATGGCGGTGCCGTCAAGGCACTGGCTGCCGCCGGGGGTGGGACCGGTGGGAATGTGCTCGGCCGCATTGCTGAGCCTCCACCTGGTCCGGGAATGCGGGACTCTGAGGGTGAAGAAGCTTTAGGGACACCTGGACTGATCTGTTTTCCTTACAACTTCCTTTTGATGTACGTACAAATATTTTTCTCTTAGTGATATGCAATATAATTGGCGCATCTTGTAATCGAAGCTATGATATATTCAATGAACACAGAATTTCATAACTGATTTTTTCTCCTAGTGTATCGTGAGCATCTTTCCACATCAAAATACTTCACATTCGTCATGATATACAGTTTTCATTGCATCGCTATACAATGATTTATTTAACCAATCCCCTACTTTTGGACATTTGTGCTCTTTTTGTTTCCACTGTTATAACAAAGGCTGAGATATATGTGGTCTAGGTGTTTCTCCAAGATAAATTCCTTGAGGTGTAATTTATGGGCCGCTGTATTTCCACATTTTACCGACGTGCTGCCAGTTTCCTTCTGGGGAAGTTGCGCCTGTCCAGCCTCTCCAGCAGTGGCTGAGCGTGGTGCCACACCCAGGTCCTCTCTAGTTCCTATTATCTGTCAATCTCCTGCCAATACTTCCCCCACCCCCACTGCCTCCAAAGATTCCATTCCGATTTGAATTTTTTTGATTATCAGTGAGGTTGACTATTTTTAAAATATGTTATTGGCTATTTGTATTTCTTCTTTTATAAATTGCTTATTTGTGTCCATTGTACTTTTTTGGGGGGGGTTGTTTGTCTTTTCTCTCACATATATTATAAGTATTTTTCCCAGTTTTTGGATTGTCCTTAGTTTTGGCTTAAGTCATAACAAAGGCTGAGGCCTTATTAACACGTTGTCCCGTCACATTCAGACCAAACACAAACAGGCCCAGGTGACGTGTCGGAGGGAACTGCCAGGTGGCTGCCAGGGCTGCCCTTGGGGTTGCCAGCTGCATGACCATGGTGACCCCAGGGGCAGGGCAGCGAGCCTACCTGGGGTTAGAACTGCTAGGTGGGCCAGCATCCCAACCCGGTAATCAGCAGTCTCGTCTTGCTGAATTAAAGAGGCTGGGCTGCCACCTTGGGCAAGGACTCCGGGACACAGTGATGCCATATTGATCCAAACTCATAGCAGCAGGTGCAGCTGGCACACGTCCTTAGCAAGAAGCAGGTAGAGAGAACGCGGTGCCGCCGCCCCAACGCCCTGGCGCCTCTGCACCCACTGTGTTCCTTGGCAGCTCTTCCCTGGAAGGGGCAATCCTCCTCTGAGCCTCCGGCGTCCCAGCCTCCCCGGGAGATTGTATTAGGAGGCAGTGAGAAAGTGATAAGCCTTTGACAGCAGCTCTTTGTTGCTCAGAAACTGCTCTTGGCTCCCTATTGAAGTCCCGGAGGCAAACAACTGTGAAGCTTTCAGAGGGGCGGGGCCGAGAGAGGCCCAGGCCGCTGGACCCCAGGACCCCCTTGTTGACAACCTGAGACACTGTTCATTACACTCACAATATGGTCCACTTCAGATGAATCTCTGTTCCATTTCTGAAAATTGATGATATTTTTGCATTCTGAGGCCTCTACTTTTGATAAAACAAAGTCATAGTATTTTTTGGGGAGAAAATAAGGGAAAAGAAGCTGACATTTATGAAGGGCCCACTAGGTGCCAGACGCTGTGCATAGCACTTTAAAATGCGTTACCTCGACCACGGGGAGGGGAGCGTCATCTGAGACCTGTGCGTAACTCATGGGAGATTATTATAAACATCACAGAGGACATCATGAACCATTAGAAAGGCTTTTTTTTTTAAGGCTTCATTCTTTAAAAGGAGAGGTAAGGAGTAGAAACCCAGCAACTTTTCCCAGTCATTCAAATCAAATCACACTTTCGTTCCATAGATCTTTATATGTAAACGTATGTGTGTGTATATATAAATATATAAAATAAAATATACATATAGTCAAATATATACATAGCTAAATATATATATATATGGTTGGCCTCCACAAGACCCTAATGCTCCCCTTTATACAGCTAAACTTAACATCTGTCTCTTTGGGGTGGCATGGAGGACCACAAAGCTTTGGAAGAGATGGGCACTTGTAATGAGATCCCCTTTTTCATTTCTTACAGCAGCAGAACAGAAAGAACGTCAGCGGAACAGAAACGAGTCCCTGCTTTCAGAGGTGGCACAAAGCTCCAGAATCACCACGGGCTTTGTGCTGGGTCAGCTGGCACCCACCTGGCAGGCAATGAGGCATGGGCACTGACCAGTGAGACTGATGTTGGTCTTGGGGGCGGGAGCGGGGTCAGGGTCCTGAACAGCCTGAGGGGCCACTCCTTAGCCCGTTAGTTGCATTGGGGGTGGGTCTAGCTGGGAATCAATTGAGAGCCTTGGGACGCCAGCTGTTTACTAACTCAACCTTTTATAACCTGCACGGCCACACCAGAGGATATCAGGCAAACACTGGCCCTGTTGGCAAGCCCCTAACCAGAATGACTTCCAGGTTTTAGGAAGAGCAAGAGCATTCGTTTGAATAGATGGTCTGAGAAGCAAGCTCCTAGATGGAGCATCAAGTGGAACGCCCATCCCACAGGTGGATTTCTCTCTCTCTCTCTCTCTCTCTGTTTCTCTCTCTCTTTCCTGAACATGAATTCCCCTCTGGTTTCTGCTGCTTCTTTGACTCTTATCTTGTGTTACATGTGTTTTTTTCTCTAAGTATGTGGATAGCCTTCTCAACTAGGTTGGACCTTTGTGTTAGTTCCGTTGCTGCCAAACGACTCCAAAATGTAGCAACTTAAAATAATAAGTATTTGTTATCTCGCTTGGTCACTGAGGGTCAGAAATCTGCAAGCAGCTTAATGCAGGGGTCTGGCCCAGGCCTCTCCCGAGGTCGCAGTCAAGCTGTCAGCCAAGACTGACTGCAGTCATCTGAAGGCTGGACTGGGGCTGGAGAATCAGCTTCCATGCTCACTCCCCTGGCTGCGGCAGGAACCTTTACTTCCTAAGTTCCTCTCTGTGCCTCACCATGTGGGACTCTCCACAGGGCAGCATGGCAGCAGGCTCCCATGAGTGAGCAATCCAAGAGACAGCAAGACAGAAGCCAACGTCTTTAATAACCTAGATTCTGAGTGGCACACCATCGCTTTGGTCCTATACTGTTGGCCACACAGCCCGACCCTGATACAATGTGGGAGGGATCCACACAAGGAAGCAGGCACCAGGAGACAGCATTATTGAGGGCCATCTCAAAGGCTGCCTGGCTACTATGAGCCTCCTCTGAGGGACGGCTGCTTCGGACACATCTTTTCACGGCCAATATTTGACACAGGTCTGGTCAGGTAGGAGGTGCCCAGTGAGGTTTGTTGATGATGAAGAGATGTTGGGCACTCACCATAAGCTGGAATTAAATGAAAAGTCCTCCTGAGGATGAGGCATAATCAGAAATATTTCTTAATAGACATAATTAATACTGCAGAATATTTTTCTGATTTTCAATTGTTTTCATTTATATTAACAATCTAAGGCTTGGGCCTAAGTAGGATAAAATTAAATGTCCAGGGGATGGCTTGAAATGGGCCCTAACTGACTATTTCCTCTCTAACTATTATGGTGGGCACTAATTCTATTCAAAACCACAAGAAGGATAAGGCATCATCAGAGAAAGATAAACCTCACACAATTGGTTTTTAAAGAAAATTTTTACATCCCACATTATTCTAAATGGGTTTATAGTAGGCCCTTGCCTTTTTTTATTCTCAGAAACTGAAGTTGGACTCCTTGAGAAGAATGATTAATCTAAACTCACCAGCCATTAAATAAGGATTGGTTTATTATACAGACTTGAAGGAAGACCTCATCTCCTCTCCTAACTTCTTTGTTCTCCATGAGTTCTTAATCTCCAAGACCAGATGAAAACAAAGGACTTTTAGAGTAAGGTCGGTATAAAAACTTCCCCACCATTTTTTCTACTGTTTTCCAATTTACAGAAAAATAAAGCTGGAGTAGAAATAAAGACAGCTACCATTTATTGTGTGCTTATAATATGTCCTGCCCGTGCTAGGAGGTGCATTCTTCCTTCTTTTTTCTTCTATATTTCATGGTGAAGGGGACCCCACACTCAGGGAGGTCAAGTAATTTGCCAGAGGCCCTAAATGTAGCGTGGTCTCAGGTCTCAGGTCTCATAACTGCCGCCTTATCCATCACAGTCTACGAAAATATCAATCTTCCTTCAAGAGCAAATGGCGCTGAATTCCAGAGTTTAATGAAGCTTTACATGAGAAGTGGCTGGGAGTAGAACTATAAAACAGAGACAGTACAATAGTAAGAGCCTGCTCTCCTTTCGATGAGCTTGATGTTGGGTTGAAATAGTATAATGAAACTATGAAGCCAATAAGACCAATTGTCACCAGAATTTGGCTTACAAGTGAGATTTGGGGTCAATTTAGATGTGTTGAAAGTAAACTTTGTGAAGAAACACGAACAACAATGAAAAGATCCACGTCCTCACCGGCCTGTCTAAGCGCAGCCAGGCAGCGGGGCAGCGTCTGACCTCATCATTTCCACCACGTTAAAAACGGCTCCTCCTCAACTCTTGACCCAGTGACTATTTGTTCTTTCGTTCTTCAAGAAGTATTTATTGGCCGTGCTGTGCTCAGGTTCCTTTGTCCCCGCAGAGCCTCTCCCCCGGCGCCCACAGCCACGCTCAGCAGACAGTCTGTGTGTGGTGGGGGTCGAGGTCTGGGAAATGGTGCTCTTGCTGGGAAATGGCAGTTCCGGCCTCTAAGCTTCAGGAACCAGTGGCCCTATCTAGAAAATGCTTCCCTGCACTGCATTCCTGCTTGACCAGCCTTTCCTTCTGTGGTCTTTCCTGAGGAGTGGACCAATTCCCCGAGGCTGACGAGAACCCAGAGAAGTCCTTGCTGTCTCCTGGCCAGGCCGGGATGTGAGAAGCAAGAGGCCATAGCCGCCAGCGAGGCCTGGCTGCCTCCCGGAGCTCACCTCTGCCGTGGCAGAACAGCTCTTGGAACCGCCTGAAGCCGTTTCCAGGTCATTCTGATTCCTGGCGGCTGGCTCCCTGAGGTGAGAAGCGAGAGGTGAGACTCCTCTGGGTATTACTGCTGCTCGCTCTCTTGTGGCTATTCTAAGTCCCCTGACACTCTGGACTCAGCAGCAGCTTCCTTGGAGCGAGCACTCACTGTGAGAGGCAGCAGGGCAGCGAGGGAGCCTGTGGCTCAGGCAGCCGCCAACCAGAGCCACCACTTACTTAGTTGTTGTGCCCACTCATGCTGCTATGACTCTGTGCCTCAGTTTCTTCATCTGTAAAGTGGGAAAAAAAGGCGACCTGCCTCATTAGGTTGTTGCAAGAATTAAACGAGTTGTTACATTTAGAAAACTTGGGGCAGTTCCTGGCAAATAGCAGGTGCCCGATAAATGTTAGTGTTCTTTCTCCGCATGGCAGAGTGCATTTCACTCAACCCCACCGCCGGGTGTGAGGTGTTGTTATGAGTCCGTTTTACAGATGACAAACTGAACTTGGAAGGAATTCAGTTACTAGCCAAGGTCACGTGGTGGCAGGTGGACCAGGAGAGATGTGAATCTAGGCTGTCTGACTCCAGAGCAAAGTTGGTAATGGAGGCAACCCCCTGCCCCCGACGCTGCGGGGTGGCAGCAGGAAGAGGTGTGCGAGGACGGATGGAGAACTTGCCGATGCACCCATGGGACCTCATTTGTTCCTTCCCTCCTGTGTTCATTCGCTCATTCATTCCACATGTATTAAGCACCTGCTACCTGGTACTGTGCGGGACACTGGGGAGTAATGACGGGCAATACAGACACATTCCTGCCCTCAGGGAGTGCACAGTTGGTCAACAGGGACAGATCGTGATCACACACATTTGTAAGCCCATAGATCCACACGCTGAGTGAGGTGGAAGGGCAGGGGGCTCGGCCAGTACGGGATCTGCCCTAGTCAAGGAGCTTCTTTCTTGAGCAGTGGCTTTTGAGCTGAAAGCTTAAGGAGGAGGAGTACAGGGGAGGCAGAGGACCCCAGAAAGAAGAGAGGCTTCGGGGCCAGGAGCTCCGGGGGCAGGGGGCCTGCGGAGTGTATGCGGCCCTGACCGCAGGCCAGGAGGCTGTAGCTCAGAGAGGGAGGCAGCTGGAGAGGAGGCTGGAGAGAGAGGCCTGGACTGGATCAGACAGGACCCTTAGGCCTTGTTGAGGATTTTACTCTTGAAGTGTTTTAAGAGTAGGATGGAGGAGGGATGTGGGGAGACCATTTGGGTTCATGGTGTCGCTCTGGCTGAAGTGTGGGCAACGGTTTGGGGGCGTCACCATAGGAGTTAGGAGAGCAGCTCAGGTCTTCCGTTCTCTGCTCATCAAAACCTTTGTCCTCCGCACCTTCTTGCCTAGAGAAAAACTCCTGGGCGTCGGTACTTATCTTTGGGGTTACAAGGAATGCTCAAAGGGGCTCAGTCACATGCCTGTTCCCCTTAGTTCCCACGGGCTCCCCTCCCTTTCTCTGTCTCCCCCTGCGGCTGTTTCTATGGCCGCATCTGCCCGTTCCCTCCTCCGCTGACGTCCTTCTCCTCTCAGCCTCCCTGCCGCTACCGGTGGCTGCTGCTCTTCTTGTAATCTGAGTCACAGCATGTGTCTTCCCGTGATTCCTCGCCACTACGTCAGAATTAATCATCGAAATTCGATTTGCTAGGGGGCCAATGTTTCACTTCAACATTTCCTGAATTAAAAGCATCTTAATAAATGGTATTTAATATACCAATGAGGTACAAAACATAAAAATAGTTCAATTTCTTAGTACAAAGCTTTTATTTTTTTATAAAATGAGAAAGAAAGTATTCCCACTGGGAAGCTCCTTGCCCTGACCATATTTTCGCTGTAACCTGTAATTTCACTGTAGTCATCTTACACGTTACATTGCAACATACTTTGTAGGGGGAAAATGACAAAGAATTGGTGGTCACAAACAAAAGCATTCAAAATTGCTTTCAGCACTGTCCTCATTCCCTGCTCCCAGGAGGGATTAGCCAGCCCTTCAGAGTCAGTCCTCATTCTCTCCTCAGTGCCACAGTGTCACCACTCCCTCTCTTGGCCTGAGGTGTGAGGCAGCTGACCTCCGTGATTCCAGATGAACGTAGAAGGGGGTTGTCCTCTGGCTTATGATAAGCATCTGCTGAAAATACAGTTTCTTTTGTTGCTTTATGTTAAGAAATAAAAATGCTTGTAGGTGTGTTTTATTATTTGATCTGAACATCAAACATTTGATTCTTAGCAAATATTATGGGTTTCATTATCCTAGCAACCAAGTCTACTAAAAGTGACATTTCTGATTATCATCCCGGTGTGAGGTGTGCTGACCACAGGGCTCTGGAACGGTTTTGCAAAGCCTTCCTCACCTCCGCCAGCACTACGCAAACTTCGCATCCCGCCTGTATACCGACCCTGGTGCAGGGAGGGGCTGGATTCTTCCTGCAACACGCAAGAAATCAAGGAGAGATGTGGCGACACACTTCTGCCTTGAGACAGCTTGGTGGGTGTCCTACCGGCCCCGGCTGGGGCCCACCGTGGCACTGGAAACAACGTGTACCCTGTGTCCGCCTCCTGAGCAGCAGATGGCCCAGATCTGTCTGCAGCCATGCTCGTGACTCCTCTAGATGTCACGCTCTTTGCTGTCTTGGCCCACGGCACTCACCTTGACCCGTCTCTGCTCTTCTGCATTTGGTGTTTGTCCACGAGCTCCCTGTGTTTGAACCTCCCCTGGGGACTTTGGCTTACCTTGACTGGTCCCTCTGGCTGGGCGCTGGCTGTCTCCCGCCAATTCTGGTAGAGGAAACATCTTGTTCTTGCCGGGAATAGAACTTTCTCCTCTTAACCCTTCACCCCTTGCTACACACACGCATTGTGGGCCAACTGGTCAGTGCTCTCCGCCAAAGGGAGAGTCAACAATGTTTTAGAATGTACGGATACTTCTGAGCTCAGTTCTCCTTGTTCTAACAGCCTAGCACATCAGGTTACCCAGGGCATGGTATTATGCATCCTCTGTTCTCAAACCTGAGTCCACCGCAGAATCCCCTGGAGGGTGGTGAAGACAGATTGCTGGGCCCCACCCCAGAGTTTCCATTCAGTAGGTCTGGGATGGGGCCAAGAATTTGCTTTTCTAACCAGCTTCCCAGTGGTGGAGAGAGAAGCTGCCAACTGGTCACCGGAGGGGAAAAGGCTGCCTGAACCATCTGTGACCTACAGCTGGAGCTGGCCACCCAGCACACAGACACAGTGTGGGCCACAGACCATCTCTGAGTAGGCAGCAGAAGCCCAGCTCTGTGGTGGAGGGTGCAGCCTCTCAGGGGAGGGGGCTCTCTCACCTGGAGGCAGAGCCGCCTGTACTGTGGGGCTGGAAGGCCGTGGAAAGAACGTGTACTTTGGAGTCAAACATGCTCGGTCAGAATCCTGCCTCTGTAACTTAAGGCCTCTGTAGCCTATCTGGACCCACAGAAGAGGACAGAGGCGGCTAGCTCATGGGTTGTTGTGGGCCTTCATGAGTCACGTCCAGCTCCTCCTCGCACAGCCTGGGGCGGAGAAGGGGTTCATGAAAGGACAGCCGCTTTGTGAATCGCTCTGCGGTATTATGATTTGTGAGAAATAGATATCTGGTCACTCAGATGACCAAAAATATATGTCACATTTATATTTGGTTTTTGTCCAGGGTTCCTGACTCACTGCTCCTAAAACCCTTGGAATTTTCTATGATAGAGGCAATAAAGGTATCTTTTGTTATGTTAATAAGATGACTTTTAGAAAGCCCTTAGGTAACCTAAGGATGGGGGACTGTTTGCCAGTGGAGCCATCTCTGTGATAAGAGGGTTGGAACTTTCCCTCCCACCCTCTGAGATCCTGGGAGGGGAGAGAGCTTGAGGCTGAATCAACCACCAGTGATCAATGATCCATCAATCAAGCCTGTGTAATGAAGCCTCCATAAAAACCCAAAAGGCCAGGGTTCAGAGAGCTCCCGGGTTGGTGAGGACGTGGAGATCTGGGGAGGTTGACGTGCCAGAGAGGGCATGGAAGCTCTGAGCCCTTTTCCCATGTCTTGCCCTGTGCATCTCTTCCATCTGGCTCTTCCTAGTCGTCAACTGTGTAATGAACCAGTAATCTAGTAAGCAAATCGTCCCTCTGAGTTCTGTGAGCTGCTCTAGCAAATGAACCAAACCCAAGGAGGGGGTCACGGGAACCTCTGGTTTATAGTCAGTGGGTCAGAAGCACGGGTCTGAAGTGAGGGGGGCGGTCTTGTGGCACTCAGCCCTCAACCTGTGGGATCCGATTCTATCTCCGGGTACGTAGTATCAGAATTGAGTTGAATTCCCTGACACTCTGCTGGTGTCTGAGAATTGCTCGGTTGTAAGTGTGGGGACCCCCTCTCCCCGCACATTAGAATTGGCCTCAGGACACTCAAAAGAAGATCCTTTGGGACATTTCTCTCACATGTCACCCTCTGGTAATAAGTGGGAAGGGTGGGGGGTCCTGGCGGAGGCCTTGCAAGTGTGGTTTTCCTCGTTATTTTTCCACCTCCGACAGAGTTTCCACTGGGAGAGGCCCCACAGGCACTGGGGAGAAACAGAAACCAAATGACAGTAACACCCTCATCGTGCTGGGAAAAGCAGGGAAAGGAAATGGGAGAAAGGGAACCACAGCCAACTGTGAGCCTACTATGTGCTAACATTGTGTTATCTGAAGGGGCCACTGTTTCCATTTTACAGGTGAGGAGACTGAGGTTAAGGAACTTGCTGTGGGGAGAGGCCGAGTTCTTGGACTAGCTTCAAGCAACCCCATTTTAGAGATGAGGAAACCAGAGAGGTAACTTGCTCAAGGACACACAGCTGGTTTAGTGCTATAGCTAGGACAAGCCTCAGCTTCTGAAGACTGGACTGTCACACTGCATCGTAGCTTCCTCCTCTCTCTTTACGTGGAGCAGTTACACCAGGAGAAGAGTGTGCAGGCATTTGAGCCCTAAATACCTTTTTGGTTTTGTTGTTGTTTTAAAGAAGCTGAAGCTGCTGCTGCTGAGGGGCCAGCCTCTCTTCATCAAGGAAGACCAGGAGAAGCCCTTTGATGACAGGCTTGGCAGCACGTCACCATCACTTCAGTGGTCATGCCCCCTCTGAGGAAGTGTGACCAACCAGGCAGCTGTCACCTTCAATAAATCTGGATCTCAAAAGTTTTGTGAAATGCCCTGCCCCTGGAGAGTTCATTTTTATAGACCACATAATGTATGATACGTGGCAACTCCAGCTCTGGGGGAATTCGAGAGGCTGATGGAGGATTTTCAAGTCATCAAGAGCTCAGGAAGACATCTAGGCTCTGAAAAATTAGAATTGGCCCCGACAGAGCAGACTTAGGCTCTCAGCTAATACGAAGGGATCTGCGTTTTTGGTTTCTCCTCTAGCTGAATCACCACCTCCCTACACACACACACACACACACACACACACACACACGTCATTTCCTCTCGTTCCTTGCAACCAAAATAGAGTCGGCATGATATGGTTTCTGAATAAATAAATTACTCATTAAAATAAGATAATTGAAGTATGATCCTGTGCAAATGTTTGGGTATTTTATTTTTAAAAATCTCGTAGTAGAATGTTTTAACTAATTAAAAACTCCATCACAATCTACTTGCATTCTTTTCTCTGTCTGAAATTCATTGCACAAACATTCGTTGAGCGTCTTCTCTGTGGCAGGAACAGTGGTGGGTCCCTGGGATCCATGAGGGAACAAACACAGCCTCTCACCTGCCTCATCTTGGCAGTAGCGAGACAGTGATGGACAATGGACTTCACAGATAAGTACATTTTTAAGGTGACAAATGCTAAAGAAAAAGGAAGAAGTGGAGCTGGGAAGGGGGCCGAGAAGGCGGTGTTGAGAGCATGTGTGGAGGGCACACTGCTAAACAGGGTGCCCAGACGGGCCCCACCAGGAGGAGACATCTGGGCTCGGACTTGAAGGAAGTGACACGGTGAGTGGGGAGTCTGAAATGAGGAAGGAAAGGATTTTCTCTCCAGGGTTTTCTGGTTCTGACTCACAAGGAATAACTCTAGAAGCAGTGTTGGAATGAGGCTTCTTGCTCGTGGAAACATCTAGAGGTTCTCCTTCTTTCTTGGTAGGCTTTACTTAAACACATCAGCTGCTCATATTGAGTGGGATTGAGAAACACGTCCTTTTAGAGGCGGCCTGCGCTCTCCCCAGGGACGGACTTGTACGTGCTGTCTCAGGTGACTTTGGATGACACTGGTCTCCCAGAGGGCAGAGCGGGGTGCGGGGAAGGCTGCTGCTGGGTTTGCTTTACTCTGGCTGGAGGGTGGGTTTACTGCCAGAGCAGATGTCCCAACACCTCCCTGTAGGCAGCAGGGCCAGGGACAAGGACTGAGGGCAGCCAGCAGAGCTGCCCCTGTGGATGTACTGGGCAGGAGATGGATATGGAGAGGGAGCTATGTGAAAGGACTATGAACAACACCCCAGTGCCTGATGGAAGGCGGCCCTCCCCCACCCGCTCATTTGGAACCTTAGATTCAGCAGAGGCTGGGCTTCCTGTGATCTTATCCTGTTGTGAAGAGGGAAGGCACAACTGCCAGTGTTACTGTTTTGCAGGAGGAATCACTTTGTGTTTTTGATGCTGAAATACACACAGACGCCCAGGCCCTGCCTTCTGCTGGGCAGCCTAGCCACGAGGCCATGCTCTACCCAGGGGAAACCAGCCCTGGGAAGAGCAGCTCCTGGCAGCACTGTGGGGACATGGGTGTCCTGCCCAGAGTGTGGAAATTTAGGTTTTATCTTGAGCCCTCTTTGCTGTCTGGCTGGAGAGCACAGCCCATTCCACGCCTTGCATTATTCACAACTCTCTGCGGCGCCCACAGACTCCAGCGTGGTTGACACGAAGAAGGGTAACTTGATACTCCGTGTTGCCAAGGTCTGTGCCTGCCCTCTGGCCATGGAAACCAGGAGCTGTTCTGTCAAGTTCCAATTACCACGGACTTGAATGTCACCACAGGTGGAAAAACGGATCCTCGTAGCCTGGCTCCCTGCTGAGCCTAACTTGAAAGACATGCTTTAAAAAATTCCTGCAGTGACTGAAAAAAGCCAGTTGGTGCCTTCCGTTCCCTGAGAATAATCATCTTCAGCTGAATTGCATGGGGAGTTCTCTGGAAACATCACAGTGATGCATGAACCGGGAAATGCGGGTTGTTCACATCAAAGACATTCAAAATGCAGGTTTGACCGTAATGGAAGTCCTTTCTCTTTTGATTTTCAATTCCAAGTTTAATTACTGCCCAGAGAGACATTCCTGAAAAGTTGTGAGTATATAGAATTTTTATACATGCATTTCTTTTACTGTCTTGACTTACAAAGTCAGTAGCACCCTTTCATCCAGGCAAGCTGGATCCTGCCCGTGGTGGCTGGGAACCGCAGTGTTGTTTGGCTGGCACCCTGAGCCTGGTCTGAGACCATGTGGGTCCCACTCCTCATTTCTCCCTTTTGGGACAGGCTCCAACCCACTACCCTCCATCCTCTGCGTGGCGTTGACCAGATGGCCCTGCGCTCTGGGCTTTGCACAGTAGGGCCATCCTGGAAGGCTGCTGGGCAAGTAGCTCACTCTCACTGGCTGGTATCAAACTTCTTTCATGGGATCACATGAAACTGGGCAGCCAAACGATGCTGATGGGCTGAGATTGAGCGACTCAGATCGTTTATATAGATTGGGGCCCCACAAAAACAAGTGTTGATCCCCTTCCCACAGTAGCTGTGCACAGAGTAACATTTCCACTAATTCTGAATTTCTTATAATTTGGCCAGGAGATGATTTGACACAACTTTTTACCATAAAATGTAAAAGTGGCTTGTTAAGCAAACTGGGTATAGAAACACAATGGTAGGGGAAAATGGTGGAAGTACTTAAGAGAAAAAAATTACTTGGAGCATCTTTGAAATTCCTGTTTACAAATGATTGATCTGGATTTTAAAGTGTTCTCATCAGTTAATTAAAACGTGTGTCATAAGGACCTCTGTACTTAATTGTATATACTCACAAGTATTAAATGCGTCTCTAAAACATTCCTGCTGGACTTTTCAGATCTTTGCATTGCCATCCCCAAACTGATGTGTTAGGGGGATTGTGTTGTAATTTTAGTGATCCTTTCTCTTCAGTTGTGATGGATCTTGAGATAGTTACTGATGTTTTACAAATCACACACTTGGTTCATTTCCTTTCCTTCCCGCTCTCCCTGCCTTCACGGAAAAGCAGCAGGGAATACCAGTCAACCCCGGGCTGGGGTTAGCCTATGTAAATTCACCTTCTCACTCCTGAACAAGTCGCTCTATTTCTCTGTTTTGTGGGGTCCTCATCTGTGTAATAAATGATGTTAGACTTGGTCTATGGCTTTTGAAAGATTTTAATTATAGAATGTTTTCTACAAACCAAATCTCACATGTGGAAGCCCAGTACAGAAAACTGACAGAGGGACACTGCTGTGTTTTGTTTTAAGCTGCTGTTTTTGAAATAGGGGTTGGGGATTCAATACGGTGGCCCCCGGAGCAGCTGCACAGAGAACCCCCATGGCTCCATGGAACCCAGTTTAAAAACCACTAGACTAAATAAGGTCCTTCTCTCTTAATCCTTCTTTTATTTATTATTTTTATTGCGGTAACATTGGTTTATACCATTACATAAATTTGAGGTTTACATCATTGTATTTTGAATTCTGTGTAGATTACATCATGTTCACCACCCAGGGACTAATTACAATCCATCGCCACACAAGTGTGCCTAATCACCCCTTTTGCCCTCCTCCATCCCCTCTGGTAACCACCTATCCAATCTCTGTCTCCATGAGTTTGTTTGCTGGTTTTTTAAAAATTTTTTATTTTTTTTGAGGAAGATTAGCCCTGAGCTAACATCCGCTGCCAATCCCCCTCTTTTTGCTGAGGAAGACTGGCCCTGAGTTCACATCTGTGCCCATCTCCCTCTACTTTATATGTGGGACGCCTACCACAGCATGGCGTGCCAAGTGGTGCCATGTCCCCACCCAGGATCTGAACCAGCAAACCCTGGGCCGCCGAAGCAGAACGTCCAAACTTAACCGCTGCGCCATGGGGCCGGCCTCTCATTTGTTGTTTTTATCTCCTGTTTCTGAGTGAGATCATATGGTCTTTGACTTTCTCCCTCTGACCTATTACGCTTAGCATAATACCCTCAAGGTCCATCCATGTTGTCACAAATGGCTGGATTTCATCGTTTTTTATGGCTGAGTAGTATTCCATTGTGTATATGTACCACATCTTCTTTATCTGTTTGTCCCTTGATGGGCACCTAGGTTGCTTCCAATCTTGGCTGTTGTGAATAACGCTGCAATGAACATAGGGGTGCATGTATCTTTACACATTTTCATGTTATCATGGTCTTTGGATAAATACCCAGTAGTAGAATAGCTGGATCGGATGGTAGTTCTATTCTTAAATTTTTGAGGAATCTCCATACTGTTTTCCATAGTGGCTGCACCAGTTTGCACTCCCACCAGCAGCGTATGAGGGTTTCCTTCTCTCCACATCCTCTCCAACACTTGTTTCCTGTCTTGTTAGTTATAGCCATTCTGATTGTAGTTTTGATTTGCATTTCCCTGATAATTAGTGATGTTGAACATCCTTTTGTGTGTCTGTTGGCCATCTGTATATCTTCTTTGGAGAAATATCTGTTCAGATCTTTTGCCCATTTTTAAATTGGGTTGTGTAGTTTTTTTGTTGTTGAGAGGTATGAGTTCTTTATATATTTTGGATATTAACCCCTTATCAGATATATGGTTTGCAAATATCTTCTGCCAATTGTTAGTTGTCTTTTCATTTTGTTGATGGTTCCCTTTGCTGTGCAGAAGCTTTTTAGTTTGACGTAGTCCCATTTGTTTATTTTTTGTTGTTTCCCTTGCCTGGGCAGACATGGTACTTGAAAATATGCTGCTCAGACCAATGTTGAAGAGCATACTGCCTATGTTTTCTTCTAGAAATTTCAAGGTTTCGGTCTTACATTCAAGTCTTTAATCCATTTTTTGTTAATTTTTGTGTACGGTGTAAGATAACGGTCTACTTTCATTCTTTTGAATGTGGCTGTCAAGTTTTCCCAACACCATTTATTGAAGAGATGTTCCTTTCTCCATTGTATGCTCTTGGCTCCCTTATCAAAAATTAGCTGTCCATAGATGTGTGGGTTTACTGCGGGGCTCTCGATTCTGTTCCATTGATCTGTGTGTCTGTTTTTGTGCCAGTGCCATGCTGTTTTGGTTACTATGGCTTTGTAGTACATTTTGAAATCAGGGAGTGTGATACCTCCAGCTTGGTTCTTTTTTCTCAGGGTTCCTTTGGCTATTTAGGGTCTTTTGTTGTTCCACATAAATTTTAGGATTCTTTGTTCTATTTCTGTGAAAAATGTTGTTGAAACTTCAGTAAGGATTGCGTTGAATCTGTAGATTGCCTTAATCCTTCTGATGGACTTAAAGCCACCGAAGGAGGGAATTTGATGGTGAAAAATCCTTGGTGATACAAGAAATTGCTTCATAGGACATTATTATAAATTCAGCTTTTTATATTTTGAGTTTCCTTAAAATAAAGCACACTTATGTAATGTTTATTATAACATCTTGGTCTGCAATCATAAATAAATCATGTTTACAGTGAATAAAATGACTCGTTAATGCTTGTAATGAAATGGTCAGCCTCATTGGAAGAAATTGGCATAATGAAAATCCCCAAATCCAGCCCCAGAGCGAGCACTCTGGGAGTTCAGAGGCTGATGGGCAGGACCCCAAAGCCAGCACCTTCTCCTGCAAAGGCCAGGGGCTTGGTGGGGATGGAGCAAGGAAGAGCCATCTTGTCCTATTTGCTCTAAAAGGATCAGGTTGGGGAGGGTCTCAGATGGATTTAAACTGCTCCTGAGGGTGGGGAAACCGGAGGCATCAGCAGAAGCAGTGAACAGGTGCAGATCTGAGAAGTGCACAGAAGCCTCTTGGTAGATTTCTCTCTTGTTTGGTCTTGGAGATAAGGATGAGCTGGAAGTGGTACCAGAACTGGTTGTATATAAATGATGGCCTGAGGTCGGGGAGGGGACTCAAGGGCTCTTTGTATTAAAGACTATGGTACAATGCAGGAAAAAGAGATGTAAAGTGGGCGATAAAAAGAAATTCGGCTCTTGAGATATAGAGAGAGATATATATACACATAATTTCACAACAACCTTTCAAAGTATGTATTATTATTTTTATACTACAAGAATGGAAATAGGCCCAGAAATGTGCTTGGTGCACAGTTGGATGTCTATATACATGTTTTTATTTCATTAGAAGTAACCCACATTATTAGACTAGAGAAAGAAGTGGCCACGTACCTTCCACCCTCACAGGTCACTCACGGCTCCAAGCTCCATCCTCTTCTTGGTCCCCATTCATCTCAACTTGGCAATAGGCAAATGTGATGATCAACCTATGGCTCCACCAGACTTAGGACTCTCCAGACTTCACTTCAGAGGTCATTCAGACCTCAGCACACGGTGGACCAAACCACCAGGACAGGCGAGCTTTTGGGGCTGAGTTGCCGGCTGACAGGAGGTTTCTCAGCTGAGATGTCAGGGCTATGGCTGTGAGAGCTCCTCTCTGCAGCACACCAGCACCCTGGGAGCAGGGTTACTGGTGTTTCCCCTGTCCCGAGGCAGGACACCTGAGGAACGTGGGGCCTTCTGAGTGGTTGACCAGGAGTCCCAAGAGAGTGGGCATCTGAGCTGATGGGGAGGCAACCAGCTGCCCAGCTTGGCTCCTCCAGGCTTGTTTTAAAGGGACCCATGTTGCAAAACTGCATCTTCAGCAGCTCACGGGGTCTTCAGGGCAGAAACTTTGTTTTCCCATGGATTTTTACAGAGTCAAAATTCAAAGATTGGGGAGGCTCTTAGAGATCCTAAATATGTGCCTGGGTATTGAGAATTGGATGGGGCCCACTGGAGGTCACTTTCTTGGAAGAATCCAGAGAGAAAATAGAAAGATCTTCTGCCACCAGATGTAAACAAACTGTAACATGAGGTTCGGGGGAAAGCGATTTGAGGAACAGGTGTAATAGCAGCCACGTGAAAACAGAGGGGTGTTTTCCTCACTGGGAGAAATTGCGATTGCGGTGTGCCAGGCCTTCCAAGTTTAGACAAGCAGGAAGCATCCGGGTAAGATGCTCCAAAGAAGTAAAAACCACGCAGAGCTGATGTTTTCTGCAGGGTGGACATGGCCCCAGTTTTCCCAGGCCCCTCAGTGGCAGGAGCCCGTGGCCAGCGTGTGCGTCACGGGGTGGGGATGGCTGCATGCCTGCCTTCCTGAGAGTGAGCAGAGACCCCGCCTGCTCCCCACCTCCGGGGCTGAGGCATTTAGAGTGTGGTGATCTCATGGCAGCTGGTGGAGGTAAACCTTGATTTGTTCGAGCTTCAGGCCTGTCCGTCCTTACTGCTCACAAGGCTGGGCTATATGTCCCCAGCCCCCTCCGAACAGCCTGCTCGTTCCCCTTTGCTGTAGGATGTGGATTCTCACCTGGGACCTGTTAGGGACTGAATTGTATCCCCCAAACTCATGTGTTGAAGCTCTAACCTCCAATGTGGCAGTATTTGGGAACAGGGCCTTCAAGGAGGTCATTAGGGTTAAACGGGGCTGTTAGGGTGGGGCCCTAATCCTATAAAACTGATGTCCTCTTAAGAAGAGGAAGAGATACGAGATGGCTCTCTGCCTGCTTGAACAGAGGGAAGACCACGTGAGGACACAGGGGAAGACAGCCACCTGCCAGCCGAGGAGAGAGGCCTCAGGAGAAACCAACCCTGCCGACATCTTGGCCTTGGACGTCCAGCCTCCAGAACCATGGGGCCATGAGTCTCTGTGTTTGAGCCCCCAGGCTGAGGTCTTTCCTATGGCAGCCCGAGCCCACTGGCACAGGGCCTTTGCCCAGCTGCTCCCTCCTTGCCCGCCCTTTTCCCTCCCTCGGAACCTTTTGGTCTTTGTGAGAGGGCGTTATCACAGTCGGCCTCATGTTCCTTGTCTCGTCCCCCTGCTCCCCACACAAAATGGTGCATCTTGCACCCAGGTCATCACAGACGGGTTGTAGGTTCAAGACGCAGCAGACGCAGTTTGATGAACTGGACTCCTTAACTTCTCCCACCTCCTCACGAGAGCCACAGTTAGCGGTCTAGGCAGCAGCAGGTACCTTCCAAAGTGCTTTCACAGCCGTGTGCTCCTGTGATGGTCATAACCTACAGCCGAGGCAGCGACCACTGACCTCCTTCCCCATGGGCCCTCACAACTTGGCCTTCAATAAATGTGCCTTCTTGTGCTATGGACTGCTTTCTTTTAGGTTTTGTCTTCTCAACTGGACTGTAAGATCCCTGGGGCAGAAAACTTGCAGATTCTTGTTAATTACATTCATTATGAATCCTAAAGCATTAATGATTCTCCCTACTAGCCCCCCAAAAAGAGTCAGTCTAATGAGGAGAAGGAAATTAACTTTTCTAGATGAGCGGCTGGCTCTAAATCTTCTCTTTCCTAGAATTCTATTTCTAAATGGTATATTCATATTTAATATTGTGTGCAAAACATACTTAATCATGAGAGCACAAAAAGAAATTGGAAGGATTTGATGCAGAATAATGAGAGTTTGCAAATCTTTTTTAAACTATAATAAATTTCTCATTTTTCAAAAAAGTCTCCCTTTCCACAATAGCAGTATTTTTTATGCCAAATTTGCTCAAGCTTAAGTTTGTTGTAATTTTCTTGTATTGGTTGCTGAGTTCTCCTGTGAGGATTTTCTTATATTTAAGTCCTAAGAGGTTTTTAAATTGCAAAAATAATATATGCTAGAAATCAGCGCTGCGTTGCCTGTCGGGAGAAGGCTGGTTGGAAGGCAGCAGGCGGGCGGCCGAGGTGGAGTTGACCCATGAACAGGCAGGATGGCACGTTGGCATCCTGGCGGGTAGTTTCCAAGCTGATCGTTCTTAGATTACTGCAAGGTACATTATTTTCTCATCTGTTTAATGGCTGTTTGTTTCCTCCCCCAATAAATTGCCTTTTAAGAGCCTTAGACTTTTTATTATAATTTCCTATGTAATTTATTAATCCATCTGGGATTTGATTTGATGTTTGAGGAAAGAAACGAACTTTGTTTTTTCACAGTGGGTTAACTAGTTGCTTCCACTCTATTGAGATGTTATTATTTCCATATCCCAAATTAATCTACACTTAGGTCTGACGCTGGACACCACTCCCTTTCAAGACCACGCTATTTTCATGACTGTGGCTTCATAATGCAAGGCCCCCCCCCACTGCCTTTCAAAAAGCAACCACTAAGCCGTTTGTGTGCATTTAATTTTCAAGATAAACTTCAGAATTTATTTTAATTGAGTTTCTCCAGCTCCCTCTTCTTCCCATCACCAAAACCAAAAACAAAAAACACTTCCAAAACACTGAGATTTTAACTGGAATTATATTAAATTTATAGATTAACTGGGAAGAATTGATATATTTGCAGTCATTGTTTCTAGGACTATTTTATCCCTCTATTTATTCAAGCCTTTTTTTTTAATCTCTAAGTCCTGCAGTTTTTGTCACAAAGCTCCTTATTTTTCTGATTAAATTTGCTCTCATTTTATATTTTGCTTAATATTTTGAATGCACTTTCCCCATCTATTTTATTTATAACTGGTCATTGCAGGTCTATAGGAAAAGTATTGAAGTCATTTATAGGTTCAAATACCTTTGAAATTAATGCCCTTAGGTTATCCAGGAGATAATCATGTTTCTGGAAATAACGATGCGTTGACTTTCCTCTTTCCCTACGACCTCCTCATTTGCTTTTCTTAGCTGCACGTATTGGCTGGGACATCCAGGAGGCTGCTTCATCATCGCATTGGTAGTTGGCCTCTCCTTTAAGGTTGCAGGATCTCACCAAGATGAAATTTATTAGGGATGATATATGTAGAGTCAGGGACAGATAAGGAAATAACAAAGCCAAATGTAATTGGGGCTTATAATTGGACTAAATACGTTTTTTTCCCCTCAGTAATATATATCAGCAAATTATCATACGGTTTGTCAAGGGAAGTTTGTCTCTCTTTTCTCAGAGAGTCTATTTTTTGTCTTGAAAACCTTGAAGGCATTTAAAATTTATGGGAAAACTATGCATTACATTTTTTCAAAAAAATTAAATGTGATCTAATTTAGCTCTTGAATTTAAATATTTATATCATATTAATCTTATTTCTTGATTTCATAAGACAACGAAATCTGCTTTTACCTTGATGTGTCGTTTAAACCTGTTCCTCGGTCCTCTGTATTTCCTCTCCTTTGCTAGTGGTATCTAGAGGCTGATCAGATTCGCCTTCCTTTTTTAGCAGAAAGTGGGGGGAGGGCAATACTTCATAAATGGTGATGAAATCTTCTACCTTAAAGTGCATAGTATTTCTGGGGCCGGCCCAGTGGTGCAGCGGTTAAGTGCGCATGTTCCACTTCGGAGGCCCGGGTTCGCCAGTTCGGATCCCTGGTGCGGACATGACACTGCTTGGCAAGCCATGCTGTGGTAGGCGTCCCACATATAAAGTAGAGGGAGATGGGCACAGATGTGAGCTCAGGGCCAGTCTTCCTCAGCGAAAAGAGGGGGATTGGCAGCAGATGTTAGCTCAGGGCTAATCTTCCTCAAAAAAAAAAAGTAGTATCTCTCCCTCTCTCTCTCTCTCCTTCTCTCTCTCATGGCGGCAGTTGTTGAAGCTCAAGGCACATAGCCATTAGTTGGTCGGAAGTTGCAAAATGGTGCTTCTCTAGCATACCTTCTTCCTGTGTTAGCTGGCATACTTCTGTAAACAAAAACTCCCCCTCACCTATCTGTTTACCAAGAGTACGGTTCGTATAGGAAAGGTGGGTAAGTGTTTGCTTCTTTTCCTTATTTATCCATTTTCAGGAAAACAAGCTGGTTCACCAGCATCCGCCAATGGTGCCAGTTAGTTTTTGTTTGTTTGTTTTTAACGATTACAAACTCCTGGATGGAATGAGACTGTGTGCGTGTTGATGAATCCAAGCTATTGTGTGTGCTGACGCTCAAACTCTTCCATCTTCTCCGGCCAGTGGGAGCCTCTTCGGGCTGGTCCGTGAGTTCTAGTAGTCTTTGACTGTGTCCTAGCTGTCTGAGGAGACAAGGCAGTCCGGACGCATCTTCTACCTTCTCCACTCAGACCTAGAGTTATCCATTTCTCCAAGGAGCCCTGTGGATGTTTGGTCTTTTGCTTTGCGGAGAACAGCACTTCAAGACCATAATCTGGGAGCCAAGAGGTACTCACTGCCACTGGGTTGGGCATTGTCTCCAGGACATTTCAGGGCACAGAACTAGAAAATATATATACTTTAAAAAATTATTTTTAAATGTATCGTTTTCAAACTATTAATCATCAGCCAAGTCAAGGCAAAGAAGCCAGCCTCAGTTACGTGGTTGTGTGCTGAATCTCGTGCGGGCTTGTTTGCCAAAACAAAACAAGCAAATCAGTGACAACTCTGATGGTCTGGAGCAGCATTGTCTTTTAAAATCTTTCACAGATATTACAGGCAGCCTTGATTCCGTCTCTACAGAAATGTCTCCAATCCTCAGTTTTAGAAGTCCCTGTTCTATTTGTCTCCCAGAATAAAAAGAGAATATAGAGTCATACTTTCTCTACCCATGTGTTGAAATTAAGTTACTGTGTTTGTTCAGTGGGAGAGCACAGATAGGTCCATAAAAGAAAATGAGCTCTTGCTACTAAAAGGTTTTCCATGCTAATGAACAGACGATGAAATAAAGAAGAAATGTTCTTGACTTTATTGAAAATCACATTCCAGGCACTTAGATGTTATACAGCCTTGTGTATGCAAATATATTTGCACTAACTTGTTTTGCTGCATTACGTAGTCATTTTTGCATTCCTATTAATGAAACACAAGACTGATGATGACTACTGTAATCCGTTTTGATTATGTTTGTATAGTAGGATGGCGTGACCAAACGAGGGGAAAATTCAGGGAACCAGCTTGTCATTACTTACACCAAATGCCAATTATTGTACTTAACAACTTTTCAGAAACACGGGCTCTAATTTGAATGACCACCTAGAAACAACCCTTGAAAAATTTTGGGAATCTCCCTCTAGCCTGGAAGGACTATGCATAAGTTTGAAATTCCAGAAAAACCAGTCAACTTATCGTGGTTCTGAACTTTGGTTTTTCTCTGATATCAGAGGACTTTCTCCTCTACCAAATGAGGATAACTGGGATTCTAGAAAGATTATGTATTGTTTTCACTTAGGTTAGAGGATTGAAGATTTTTTACATATATGTAAAAAATACATATGTGTCAGCACATGTATTATGGTCAAAATATTATATCTTGCTTTCAAAAATATAACCAGGATAATAAGCAAAGTTATTGTGTAATTTACTTTAAATTTTTATCAACACTTAGGTTGGTAAAGATTATAATTATGCTTTAGACTAAATCATACCTCTTAGAGAAAATTTTCAATTTATGAATGTGTTTATTATTTTGTTTCCTTAGTTTTGTTTCTATTAATAAAAAGTGTAACCCTCAAACTTGATATGGCAATAAATATGAGATTTTTTTCTCTAATTCAGTTATTCACTGAGATGTGGAATAGAGGAAACCCATATTTGGCCCTTAAAAACCTTCAGTTATCTGAGAGCCCCTTTTCTTACATTATTAATTCTTTTTTCCCTCTAAAGTCTGTGCCTCTATGAAAATCACTGGCTTAAGGTGAATTAATGGTCACCTGAACACATGCAAATATTGTTTGCCTTTTCCCTCAGCTGAGACGAGAGCCTGGGTCTCAGTTTCAGCTGCGGGACCCTGGGGCCGGCTGCGCCAGCTCCTGTCTATCAGGTCCCGGGTCCACGTCTGGGAAATCATGGGCTGGACCAAGGGGACAGAGATCTGTGACCTGTACCTCCTTGGTGCTTTCCAAACGATGATCCTTTACAACAACGGGGTGCATGCCGAATAACTGCGGGAGATGCCTCACATTAGGTCCTCCCTTTTGGAAATTCCCAGGCGTATTTGCATAAGACTCTGAGAAGCACTGCCTCAAGGAAACACATTTAATTTTATTTAATCCATTGTTTCCCAAACCTGTTAGACCCTGGAACCTTTTCCCCAAATAACGTCACTGAATACCCCCCAAAACTAGTGTTCTGCAGAATGCACTTTGGGAGACCACCCCGTGGCACTGGACACATAGTAGGTACCTGATAAAAATGTCTTCCTTGGTTTTGGTCTCATGCCCAAGTACAGCACTAGAACTCCAGGGCTTCTGTCTGCTGAATCCCCCAACTGACGGCATTTCCAGTCAGGCCCCAAAGTCCAAGGAGGAACAGAAGATATTATTCCCAAACCAAGACAGTGGATGGGGCAACGGGGAAGCCACAGTGCGTGTGGGTCCGCTCTCCCTGGCCCACCTTCTGGCTGGAGCATGCTCGGGGCAAAGCACGACCACAGGCTGTAGCAGGTGCATGTGTGGGGGCGCATGCTCAGGCACGGCCCGAGGGAGGCCAGCACTCAGTGCCTACGCCTGCCCCCCCCACATGCACGCACAGCCCCTCGGTGGAAACCTGTAGGGTTTACACACAGAGAGGTTTCAGTCACATGCTGTTGAAATTTAGCAGACGTCAAGGAGAGAGTCAGAACCACCGACAAGGAAAGGGAAGGAAGCGATATCCACCGGGGGCTTGTTTTCCTAGAGATGAGTCTGAAGGTCTGGGACCCGCCCCACGGAATGGAGTCATAAACAGAGAACAAGAAAGGATCTAAGAGATCCTGTGCTTCCACTCTCTCATTTTCCAGCGGGAGACCTTGAGGCTGAGACTTTGAAGTTAAATGGCTGCCCTGGCCAGTGAGTGCCAGATCTGAAAAGAGGGCTCAGGGCTCCTGATGCCCAGGTTGGGGGCCTTCCCACTGCCTGGGTCCAACACAGGGCTGACCACAGCTGCACACACGAGGGGCGTGACTGAGGACAAGGCGGGCAGAGACGTCCACAGGCTGTTCAATTTTGTTTCCCCGGCTTCTTTTTCTTCTTTATATTTCTTTAGCCTTAGATGATTATACATGTTTTCCCCACTCATACCTTATTTGAATATATTCTTCAGTGAACTGATATTTTTTAACACCTAGAAGTGAAACAAAATTCATAATTTTTCACTGTTTTCCACTAGACTCAAATCTAAAACTGTTAATTTAAATCTCTGGCTCCTACAGGTAGTATTGAAAGAAATCCCTTCACGGATATTTACAGGGAAACATTTCCTCAGTCAGCAAAGGTGTGCCAGGCACTGTTGTAGCCTTGGTGTTCGTGATGAATAAAACAGACTCGGATCCCTAAGCTTGTGGAAGTAACATCCTAGCACAGAGACTTGGGGCCGTAGACAAGAAATATAAAAGAGAAGTAAGATATGTTATATGTTAGCACTGTGCTCCTCAAACTTTAATGTGCCTGCAGATCACCTGGGGCGTGGTTAAAGTGCGGCCTCTGTTTCAGTGGGTCTGGGCTGGGGCCCGAGGGTCTGCGTCTCTAACAGGCTCCCAGGTGATGCTGAACTGCTGGTCCTCGAAGCACACTGTAACAACAGTGTCTGAAGATGTGTGCAGCAGGTGAGCCCACTGCAAGGGGGAAGACGGGTGGCCTTGCTTTAAATGGGGTTGATCAGTGGAGGCCTCACTGAGATGGGACATTTGAGCAAAGATTCGGAGAAGACGAGATATGAAGGTTTCTTGGTTGGGGGTTTTCAGGCTGAAGAAACAGCCGGGACAAAGGAAGCTCACGTGTCAGCAGTGGAGGGAGGGAGAGAGCAGGAGATGAAATGAGAGCAGAAGCAGAAGCACCAGGAGGCCAGGTTGCAGAGGCATTTACAGTCCACGCCAGAAGTTTCGATTTTACACTAAAGGAAGTGGGGAGTCATTGAAGTTGTGCGCAGGGCAATGCGCTGGCCTGACTTCCGTTTTACCAGCATCCCTCTGACTATTTGTTAAAAATAGACAGCTCTGGGCAAGAGTGGAAGGAAGGCCAGTTAGAGGCAGGGCAGAATTGTCTTCTGCCCTCATCCTTGGATGGAATGTTTTACCTGCTGTTGCCTTTCCCTGTGCTCACTCATCTTACAAGGCTGAGCAGTCTGGGGTGCCTCCTTTTGTCCCATTCCCCCAGCTCCTAGTGCGGGTGATATTGGAGATGGAGAGGCAAATACGGTTGCTGAACTGGCTGGCAGCTCAGACTCAGTTCCGACGTTAAGCTGCCTCTCTGCTGCCCTGCAGGCGGCTTTGTATAACCACACACCCGGTGGCAGTAGGCTGTCAGCCTTCTCCACGGGAAGACCCAGATCAGCCTTCTATTTTCCACAGCATGCCCGGCTCCGTTCCCACTCCGTGGCGAGGCATTTCAGTCTGACTTATCCTGCCTGCACAGACTCCCACTGCTTTTACCTGCTGCAGGATCCGGGGCCCGGCAGGCCTTCACTGGGCCCACTGCTGGCTCTGTTTTTGATCTGGTTCTGGTCCAGGGACATGTCTTCTTGATTTCCAGAACTGCTGTGTCCTTGTAGCTTTCTTGGCTTCACTTTGTCTGCCACTGCTGCGTGCTTGGAGTCTGGTGGGGCAGGGGGCCATCTCAGAGAGGCAGCTGCCCTGCCTTCTGGATCAGACGCCTCCCTGCTCCAGTCTACTTTTAAACAAACTGAATTTTCCAAACACTGTGATTTGTATTCATCTGAAACCCACGATTCTGCAGTTTCCACCCGCTGGTCTTAGTTGTGAATTCTTGAGCCAAGAAAACGTCTTGAAACTCAAAGGAAAGGTACTAAAGTGAAATAATTTTTACCAGTCACGCCATAGACTCACAGAATGTTAGAACTGGAAGGGTCTTACATGTCACCTGTTTATGGCTTCGTTTCATCAATGAGGCATCAGAGAAGGGAAGAAGTTTTTCTAAGATCACACAGTGGTTAGTGGCTGACCCAGGACTAGAACCGAAATCCATTGCTTTGCCCATCACTCCGCAGCCGCAGGGGCGTGGCCTCAGTGCGCCGAGTCAGGGCGCCGCAAGTTAAAACCACGTGACCCACATAACTTGCCACATCAGTGTCCTTGCTGCTCTGCCTTCTTAAGACACTTTAGCACAAGGTTCCCTTGTTATGCACACTGATTTTTCCTCCATTGATGTTACAAGTGAAAGAAATATTCTGACTTAAAAAGAATCAGAGCTTTGCTTAGAAATAAACTCACAAAATAATAGTTGGGAAATTTCAAGTTAGTGAGCATATGTTAAGATATTTAATTATTTCTTTAATTAGATGAAATAGTTTGGAATGTATTTGCCAGAATAAAACTACTAATGTCTAGTAATTTTGTGTTTTCGATTGATATGAAGATATTAATTCAACTTAGCAAATTGCTCTACATAAAGAAGTGTTCGTTACTGAGCACACTGATTATTAACACACATATCTTGCATTCGTGCCATGCTTTAAACTTTTCAGACTATTTTAACTATATTTTTTATCCTTTAACCTTATAAAATCCTCTGAGATAGACAGTGTTTGTTTTAGTATTCCCTTTTGAAAGATGAGGAAATTAAGGCCTGGAAAGAATCTATGACTCATTTAAGATTATATATCTAGTTAGCGGCAGAGCCAGGATGAATCGTCAGTTTCACGTCTCCTATCCATGCGATCTTTCCAGAAGACACAAGTTATACAAGATCGGGTCTTGTCCTACCTGTTTCAGTGTTCCGTCTCTGATGCTAACACCAAAAAAAGAATATTGTATAAGAATATGAGCACCCTGTTGACACCATGCTTGGTGATTACGATTTATAACAAAGTAGTTTTACCTCCCTTGTCATCATCTCGGATTCCTCATTTACTCCCTTAAATGTTGACTGAATACTGAATACCTACTCTGTGTGAGCAACGCATTTTTGTTTTGTAGATCATTTTAGTAGCCCATTAAAGTCCTCCAGCTAGTGGGAGAGTTGAATTTGCCGGTGGACTCAGGAAGATGTCCCTCTATTGGCTTGAATAGCAAAAGACACTAGGGTGGAATTGTGCCTGTTTTCCTCCCAACTTTATTTTAAAAATTTTCAAATCTAAAGGAAAGTTAAAAGAGGTGTACAATGAGTTTCCTTACACCCTTTAACATTTTATGACATTTGCTGTATCTTTCTATTTATGGGGGTTTGGCTGTTGCTGTTTTTTGAACCGTTTATCAATAGATTGCAGACTTCATGACACTCCATCCCTAAACACCTTGGCACGCGTCTCCAAGAAGAAGGGCATTCTCCTCCGTGGCCACATTGTCTCTGCTTTCAGTCCTGGGGAGAGAATCTTTGCTTGCAGAGAGGGAGTCGAACCAAGCAGACCAGCTCTTCCCTCTAAATCTCCCCATCTGTCTCACACAAGCCCTGCTTCAACTGTCTGGATTCCTCTCTTCTTTTAAGAAGCGTTTTCTTTTCTTCTCCCCAGAGCCCCAGGGCATGGTTGTATATCCTAGTTGTCAGTCCTTCTAGTTCTTCTGTGTGAGCTGCCACCACAGCATGGCACGGACAGACAGGTGGTGTGGTTCCTCAGCCGGGAAGCGAACCTGCGCTGCGGAAGTGGTGAGAGCGCCGAACTTTAACCACTAGGTCATCAGGGCTGGCTCAGATTTCTCTCTTTTTGAATCTTATTATGTAATCTTATCTCAGTGCTTACTTGAAAACAATCACGGAAAGAGGAAGCAGAAGACAGAGCTTGTATTTATAGACACAAGGGGTCTTAGAGTCACAGCAAATGATGGAGGAATTGGTTCATAATTTTTTAACCTGAGTTTGTCAAATCATTAGTGCAACACGTGTCTGGGCCAGGGGAACTTGCAACTTGTTCTCCCTCTGCTGGAGTCAAGAGAACAGTCCCACTGGGTATGTCCCCCTGTTTGCTAGGATCCCAGCCACTGCAGGAATCAGCCTGGATTTCCTGGGCTGCATGCATCAGCTTACTGAACTTGGCTGGTCTGTGTGAACTTACACAGACCCTCCTAGATTCCAGGGGCAGGTGGTCCTGGAACCAGCTGCTCCTCTTGCATTTTTCCTGAGTGCCTGAGGGTCCGTGGAGCCCTGCTGGTGGTGCCGGGCGAGGTTCCTGTGAGTTACTGTTTCATGTCCCAAGCTTGTCTGAATAGCTTGTTCTACAGAGAATTTACATTTTATAAGCCCAAGTTTTTTTCTGTGCTGCCATCTAGTCCTGAATTTGGAAGTACGTCCTGGTACCTTCAAGGAAGTAGGTTGGCCCTGCTCTTGGGGCACTTAAATATGTTTGGATTTTCGCTCTCCGGGCCCTATCAAATGATTGACATTTTAAGGTGATGAGTCAGGTAAGAAGCCTCAAGCATTAGTCCAACGGCATACCTCAGAGGAGACAGCATGAAGATGGTCCCAGGAATCTCTGGAAATCTTACAAGTATTGCATGAGACCAGAGATCCATAAATCATCCTGACAAAATTACAGGGCAGAGTTAAGTCTAGTCTGGGGTGTGTATTCTTCCCCCGCAGTTTTACTGAGCTGCAGTTCACGTACAGAAACTGCACGTATTTGACGTGCGCAATTTGATATTTGACCTATGAATGTACCTGCGAAACCATCATCACAATCAAGATAATGAACGTGTCCATAACCCCCAAGTTTCCTCATTTTTAGAATTTCATGTAAATGGGATCATGCCATATGTATTCTGTTTCTGGTCTGGCTTCTTTCGCTCAGCGTAATCACTTTGGCTCTGGCCACATGGCTGCAGGTGTCAGCACACACTGCGTCGCTGAGGAACGGGCCCTGGCGCCACAGCTTGTTTGCCCGTTCACCTGTCGGTGGGCGTTAGGGTTGTTTTCAGTTTGGGCTGGTACATAAAGCTGGTACGAGCACTTGTGTACAAGCCTTTGTGTGGACACAAGCTTTCATTCCTCCGGGGAGAATGCCCGTGAGTAGAAGGCTGGTCATAAGGAGTCACTTTAGAGTAGCTGACAAACTGGCTCCCAGCGGTCCTACCATTTTACATTCCCACCAGCAGTGTGAGAGAGCTCCAGTTTGACCAGTCTTTTTAATTTTGGCCATTCCAATAGGTGTGTGGCAGTATCTACACAATGGCTTTATTTTGCATATGGGGCTGTATTTAAAAATGTAATTTAGAACACAAATTCTAGGATTATCAGCTATACTACAAATGTACACATACCTCCAAGTAAGGCACTCACGACCCTGCAGTCCTGCTTTGTCGTCTAAGACAAAGCTGTGAATACCCCGCTTCTCCCAGGACAGAGCTGCTCGGAGTGGAGTGTGAATAGTTGCAGTCACGTGATCAGGTGGACCGGCTGTTCCTCCGCGCTCCCTTCCCAGGTCCTTGTCGCGTCTGTGGCGCATCTAGACCTACACGCGCCTGCAATGCTTGCTGGCGGCTGCCGCTGCTCCCTGAGCTGCTCTGTCAGGCGCGAGACTGTCCCCGCGCCGTGCTGCCATCGGCAGGCTTCCCCTTCCAGGGCCACAGCTGCACCAGGCGCGGGGCTTTTCCGGCTGGTCCCCTCGGCCTGCTGCTTCTCTTATTGCTGTATGAGCCGTTGCGGTTCCTCCCTGGTGGCTGCCCCTGCTCGCTCCAGCCCCGCCATCCGTGCGCTGCGCCCTCGAAACTGCAGGGAGCCTTGCGGGGCAGAGGGACTGACCCTCTCTCCTTTACACATAGCCTGTGGAGGGGCCCTGAAGCTGCCTCAGAGGGTCTCTATTTTTACCTAGGGCCCTCTCTCCCTTGAAAATACACACTCACTTTACGCATGATGAAAACTGAGTTTCAGATTGTGTAAGTGATTTGGCCAAAATTACCTCTTGAGAAGATAGTAGAGACAGGAAATAAATCCAGCATGAAACTCATTCCGCTAAACACACTGCTGCCAGTCTGTGTTTGTGTATGTATGCAAGTATATTCATCTATCCACTTAAACTTGCAGCACATTATAACATAGGGACGCCATCGTGATTTTAATGCCATTTGGTTAAAAAAAAATAGGTAGTTCAAGACAACTAATAATCAGTTTCATCATGCTGATTAGTTATAATTGATAAAAACTGCAGAAGAGTGGCTTGCACTCTGCTTTGGCAGCCCGGGTCCTCAGCTTCAGATCCCAGGCACAGACCTACGCTATTTGTCAAGCCACGCTGTGGCAGTGACTCACTTATAAAGTTGAGGAAGATTGGCACAGATGTTAGCTCCTAATCTTCCTCAGGAAAAAAAAACTGCCAAAGATAAGTCATGGAAAATAAAATGAACTTTTAATGAGCAATAGTGTCAAAGGTTAAAAAAGCAATTAATATTAAACACAAATGTTGAGGAACGTTGTTCTTCGGTTTTTATTTTTCAATAGCCACACTCAGCAGATCTTCACTAACTTTTTTTTCTTTCTGAGAAAATAAAGTGCTTTTTTGTACTTAATATTAGCATGGTTACTATAAACAATGAAAATGAAAAGCCTTATTTTTATTGTTGGGAAATCTAGTAGTAGAGTGACACCACTGAGAACTCATACAGAAATTGTTGATTTTCAAATCATTTTGGCAACAAAAATTACCTGAAACCTTAAATAAATAGTTGCATATCTCCCAGAGCTCAGAAACTTCTGAGCTGAACAAAGGGGGCCCTTGAAGCTAACAGGTGATTTTCCAGAGCTGTGACGGGCAGCTTTATTGGGATGTGGGCTCTCCAAGCTCAAAGGCATCCTCACGGCGTATTATTAGTGGAATCTAAAGAGAGGGTGTAGCCCAGTGGTTACAGAACAGGGTTAGGAACACGATTCCTCCTTTCTCAGTGTGGGACTCTGCAGGGCCCACTGCACAGGCTTTCTCAGTGTGTGGTCCATGAGTCACCCAAATCAGAAGCTCCTCGGTGACTTGGGGATTCAGATTCTGGGCCCAGAGTGCCCCTGAATCACTGTCTGACGGGGCCAGGGAATATGCATTTAGGAAAATCTCTTAAGGGGTGGCCAGCCCAGTGACGTAGTGGTTAAGTTCACACTTAACCTTCAGCAGCCCAGGGTTTGCAGGTTTGGATCCTAGGCGCGGACCTAGCACTGCTGGTCAAGCCACGCTGTGGCAGCATCCCACATAAAGTAGAGGAAGATTGGCACAGATGTTAGCTTAGTGACAATCTTCCTCAAGCAAAAAAAAGAGGAGGATTGGCGGTGGATGTTAGCTCAGGGACAGTCTTCCTCACACACACACACATACACACACAAATCTCTTAAGGGCTTCTTGTCCATTCTGGAGTGTAAGAGCCCCCATCACAGGAGGCATTCTTGCTCGAAATGTCACAGAAGCTGGCAGTGAGACGTAGCAACAGCTGGAGAAGAAAGGGTTACGGCTTTAGGCAGACATTGCAGAACACACACCGTATGTTCTAAGGAATTTGATGCTGAGTGTTGCGTGTGGGCACAGCCCCACAGTCTGCAATACAGCGTCACCCTTTGTAAACAGTTCTCCACCTGGAAACCGGAACCACATACACGCGAGTAACACAGTTCAGGCCCTGAGCCCCGCAGAGGAAGCTCCCTGTGCAGCCGCCGCGAGCTGTGCTGTCACCACGCTGGGCGCTGGGAAAGAGCAGCCGACTCGCTGCCACCCGTGCAGGCGGTGACTCGGGCGGGTGGGCCCTGCGGAGGCGCCGAGAGCTACGTCGGCGAGGAATTCCTGCTCTTCGACTCTTCTTTTTTGTTGCTCTTATACTAATTGAGAAATTACTTACATTCAACTTGGTATCCACTAAGAGCTTGGCACTCAACTTAAAATTTCCATGTATTTTATTCAGGAACCGATAGCCAATCAGAGCAGTGAGCCTAGCGCTGCGTGCCGGACGCCGGGCGGAGGCTTGACTGCTTGGCCTTCGATGACGTTCACAGTCCCACGGGGAAGGACCGGAACTACCTTATGTTAGAGGCAAGGAAACAGGTTTGAGAGGCTAATAACAAGCTCATGCGTCTTGTAAGTCATAGGACCCAGCGCCGACCCAGCCGGTCCACCTGCCCAGCGTGCTGGGCGGGCCGCCCCTGAGCCGAGGAAGGTGCACGCCGGGCGCCCGCGCTCCCGGGGGACTCCAGCCGCGGACATCCTTCCCACGCAACACGTTCATGGAGGATGTACAGTGTGCAAACCCGTGGGTCAACGCCCAGTGTTTGTTAAACTGAACAGGGCTGCGCTGCAGTTCAGAAAGCAGAAGTCGGCTGAGCAAGGAGCCCCGCCCTCCGGCACGAGCCCTGCCCCCAAAGAAGAGGGCGAGAGAATGCGCGGCCGCGACTCGAGGTCAAGGCTGAAACGCGGGGAATGCTGACTGCATAGGCTGTGAGAGTCTGGCAAAGGGGGAAATTAAGCCTGCTCCGCAGGCTGCTCTCTCTGAGACCGTGGCAGGCACGACGGTGTCCTATTGAAAACAGTGTGGAAAGCTGCCTAAATGTTTACTAACAGGGGACAATTAGATAAATTATGTACTCACACCATGAAATATTAAACTGCGATTTGAAATTCTGCCACAGCAGAAAAAGGGCTGTTGGTGAGGAAAGATGTGCACCGTCCAAAAGTGAAAACCAGAACAAAATACAGTGAAAGTATCAGGTTGTGTCGACGAGTTTCCCTCCAAAATTGGGTGGGCCGCATCCAATCAGTTGAAGGCCTTAAGAGAAAAGAGCGAAGTCCTTGGAGGAAGAGGGAATTCTGCCTCTGGACAGCGACGTCGAAGTTCTGCTGGGTCTTCCAGCCTGCCCCGCAGACTCTGGACTGAAGATCGCAGCATCAGCTGTCACCTGAATGTCCCCACTGCTGGCATGGCTGTGGGGTGTAGATTTGCCAGCCCCACAAAGGAGTGAGCCAAGTTTCAAAAGTCTCTTTTTCTCATTTTCACTCTCTCTCTTTCTATCTCTCTTTCTGCCCCTCTGTCTCTAGCTCTGTGTGTGTATTAGTAACAATTATTGTGTATTAGTGTAACTATATTGTGTTTATTATAATAATATGAGTGTTGTTGGTTCCGTTTCTCTAGAGGACCCTTACTAAAGCAGCAGCTTGAAGGACCCATGGGGATCCTCTTTACCAGACCTTTCTTTAAAGACGAGGAAAGGCACGTGAGGAAGGAGTTGGGTATTTTCACAGCATTTGCTCTTTCCCTCCGTGTATAGGATCTAATATATCCTCACAGCGGCCTCGCACCCGGGAGTTGGCATCATTTTCTCTGCGCCAACATGCTTGAAAGAGAGTCTCACCCCGCAGCAAGCGCATCTCCCTGAGACAGGGTCTGCGTGTGGCGGGTCTTCTCTGCAGTTGACGTGTGTGGTTTCCCTGGATTCTCCCTCCCGCCTCCTCCAGGCAGGAAGCCCGGTCTTTAACAGCCTCTGCCAGGAGGCAGAAGCCTCTTGGTTAGCGGGTCTTTTGTAGAAGCCTTAGTCCCTGGCAGCCGGAGCCCGGAGCACGGGGTCTTCAGGAGCACAGGGCACAGCGGGCTCTTGTCTCCGGCCGGCGTGAAGGGGGCGAGGTGCGCTGGTCCTGTGAGCACCCTGCCTTCTGCTCCACGCTTGGCGATCCTTGCGGGGAGCCTGGACACTGGCACATAATTTCCACACCTCGCCAAGGGAGACGGCTGCAAGGACGGGGAGAAGGCAGAGGCTGGGGGCAGCAGGAACAACGCAGAGAGAGACTGTGGGCACCCCGCCCCACTGTCAGGCAGGACGGGGTCGGCAGGAGGAGCCTGATTCTCGTCCCTGCCGAAGCCTCCAGGACTTCTCAGCACCCTGGTGATAAGTGAGCTTGCATGTCGGGGCAGGCTAGTGGGGCTGCGCTCAGAGTGGGACTGGTGTCAACTTAAAGAATATGCATCCTTCATGTGTGTAGACACACACACACACTTGTATAATATACACACGTATGTGTGTTATACAATAATATTTCTGGCCTCCTTGTCTGAGTTAACAGGTTTGTGTCAACGACACTGACAAGGGTGGTGGGAAGAGAGGAGAAGAAGTTTCTAGAAGTGTGATGAGTGATAATTTTAACACAAATTTTTTTTGTTTATCTGTAGTTTAAACTCTTTAAATTTCCTAAGATCTGAAATAACCAGTTATAAAACTGGGCAAACTAAAATAAGTGATAAAATGTTCTGTTGCTATTATAAAATATAATCCCAGTGAGATCATTTAATATATGTTTTTTCAGACACATTCTTGTACTGTTCTTAATGCAACAAAGATCAGGAAAAAAGAAAAAATATCAGAGACCTCAAGTAATGGGCACTAAACTCACTTTGTTACTCAATATTTTCTTTTATTATGAAATAAGCATTTTTAAATCTATGGTTAAAGGCATACATTAAAAAAATAACATTTTGCAATAAGAGTAAGGACATTTTCCTGGTGATTTCATTGAGGTAGTTTTGTCTTCCTCAAGCACAGTTTCGAAGTAAAGGTACACAACATAAAAAAAAAAAAAATTAACTCTTTAAATTTCCTAAAATAAATACAGATTATTTTTATAATTTAACTAATATTTTAAACCTTTATATTTTTATGTATTATGTTACAACATAAAAAGATCCTTGTAGCATAAATTTAGAGAAAGAAACAGAATTCTAAGTGGTATCTACAGTATACGAACTATTTTTTTAATAAAAGTAAAATAACATCCAAACAGACAAAAAGAAGCCTATATAACCACTTATAGAGAAAAGATTGGAAAGAAAGAGCAAAAATGATGTTACTGTGATCATCTTCAGAGCTCTCTTTTACTTTTTTCTACTTTTCTGACATTTCTAAGGACTTTTGAGTGTGTATCGCGTTTTTCTCCTCCCCGGAGCCCCAGTGCGTGGTCGCATATTCCAGCTGTAAGTCAGTCCAGGTCTTCTCTGTGAGCTGCTGCCACAGCATGGCTCCTGACAGACAGAGGTGTGGTTCCGCCCCTGGGAACTCAACCCCCGCCGCCAGATTGGAGCACGCCGAACTTTAGCCACTAGGCCGTCAGGGCTGGCTCAGAGTGTGCATCATTTTTTAAAAGGCAAAACTTTGCAGGGAATTTAACTATTTTAATAGTCCCTGGATATAAATACTACTCCACAATAAGCTTTTTAAAATCTTGCTTCTCTGGCTATTGTTTTCTGTTCAAACTGTAAATCCTTGGAAAGTGTAGAATTTGCCATTTCTACCTAAACTTTGCTAAATGAAAATTTAGTAAGCAAAAATCCTTTTTAAAGCCTTTCTGTCTCCAACACACACACACACCCCCTCACTCCCACACTCACTCACGGACACACACGTATACACTCACACACACTCACTCGCATATATCCTCACAGCCCGACGGAAACGAATGAGTGGGGGCAGTGGCCTTCCTGTGATCTCTGCAGGCGGGATTACACCTCCAGGGGTCCTGACAAGGCGTTAAATTCGAGAAGAAGGGCCCACACGTGGCGCATGAATGACCACTTGTGGGCCCTGGAGTGCAGAGCTCCAGTGAGGCCCTGGCAGAGGGCACAGGGGACAGACGAGGATTCTAAAGGCCCCAAGGTGGCCCAGGTGGCTGGCGAGCAGTCCTGTGACCGGGCGCACCCCTCCCAGGTGTGCGTTGCCAGGACCACCGACTCCTAGGTGTGCTGTGACGTGAGGAAGCCCTGCTGTCCCCTCCTCCCCAGGCTCCGCCCCGCTGGTCTGTCCCCCACGCTGGCTGCGGTTCTGGGGGAACCTCTGCGGCTTCCTGTGGTCTGTTTGCTGTCACCAGCAGGCCTCTGGCCACCTGAGGCCTCTCTGTCACAGCCCCTGGCCGTGGACGCCTCAGCTTGCGCTTGTCCTGGAAGAGCCAGGCGAGGCCCAGGTGGTACGGGCGACGGTCATGGCTTTCTTATGGTCAAGCTGACACTTTCTGGCGCTCTCCTTGCTTCCTGCAGGCCTGGCTCCTCCCGTTTCCCTGAGCCTCGTGAACTTGCTTTGCTTTCCTTGCCTTGCAAGTCTGCCGGAGACAAATTCTCAACTTTTGTTGGTCTGCAAATGTCTTTATCTTGCTTTCAATTTTGAAAGACATGGTATTGTCTAGAAATAAAATTCTAGACCTTTCAGCACTTTGGAGGTGTTTTCTTTTATTTTCTGGCCTCCGTTGTCTTTACGAAAAGTCAATCAACATCTCTCTTATGGTTCCCTGTATACAGTGTCCTTTCCCCGCTCCGGCTGCTTTTAAGATTTTCTCTTTATCTTTGGGGTCAGAAGTTTCACCCTGAGTATACCCAGATGTATATTCTTGTTTTTTGGGTTTTTTTTTTTTTTTTACCCTGATTTGTGATTCACTAAATTTGGGCCTGTTGGTCGATGTTCCATCAATTTTGGGAAATTCTCACCTGTTATCTCCTCAAATATTTATTCTGTACCATTCTATCTCCCCTCTCCTTCTGGAACTTTAATGACCTGTATCTTAGATCATTTGATCTTGTCATGCAGATCTTGTACGCTTTGTTCCCTTTTTCTCCTTTTCTTTTCAGTTTGGATAATTTCTGTCACTTGTTCTTGCTACACCCAATTTGTTGTAAAGCCCATAGATGGAATTCTTCATTTGTGCTATGATATTTTTTATATCTAGCATTTCTATTTGGCCCTTTTTTGTAGTTTTCATCTCTGTGCTGAAATTCTTCATCTGTTCACACATATTGCCCAGCTTTCCACTAGATCGTTTAGCATATTTATCATAGTTATTTTAAAGTCCTTATTTCGAAGGGCTGAAATAAGTCTAGATATAACTTTATTTACTGTCCTCTCTCTTGACTGTAGGTCATATTTTCTTCCTTTGCTGCATGTATTGTACTTTTTATTGTGTGCCAGACATTGTGTGTAAAAGCAGAGTAGAGACTGAAGTAAACAGTGTTTACCCCCAGGAAAGGTCGCGCCCTTGCTTCTGTCTGGTTGCGTTGTGGCCGCCGAATCAGCCTGATCTGCGGTCGAGCTCAGCTGGGCTTTGTTGAAGCTTTAGTTAGACTGAGTTAGTTCGCCAGTAGCTTCAGATGTTTTTGAGGAAGGGGTCGTGACTTTCCCCCAGCACAACTTAGTAGCTGAGAACCAGCAAGACTCTGGGATCTTTTCGTGCCACACAGACACCTGCCATGTGAGGTGAGGAGATTTCTCTCAGCTTCCTCACCAGGACGTTCTCTCTGGCCTCCAGTCCCTCCCTCGTCTGTCTGTCCTTCGGGGCATCATCCCCTGGCCTCAGCCTTTGGAAGTTCACTGCAGGGCGAGGGCTTGCAACGTCTAGGAGGGACTTCCCTCATCTCTCCTGCCACGTCCCTACATTCAGCAGGTGGCTGCCGTGTGCTTGGGGCCAGCTTCCTGGGTGTGTGGCATGCAGTCTCAGAAGGCCAGGTGCTTGGTTTAGCGTCCTGCTGTAGCTGTCCTGAAGTTCTTCATAATTCTATCTTTGAACTTGTGTTTTGTAAGTGAAGTCTGATGGGACAGTGGAGCATGCGCACGAGCAGTGGAGACACACCGGGCAGTGTGCAAACACAAGCTGGCTCAGACCTGCGGGCACAGAAGCTCAGGCCTTCTATCCAGGCACTGTAAGGTGGCCACGTCAGAACCCAGACTGGCAGTGGCAATGGTGGCAGCCGTGGCAAAAGCAGCAGTGGCCATGATGCGTGTGTGTGTGGAGGGGGGGCTCCTTTTAGGGCAGCAGGGGCCCTGCCACGGGACGCCAGCTTGTCTGTCCATCCACAAATCCCAGGTCGGTGGCATCTGCACAGATGTCACTCTCTGGCCTGAATGCGTCCTGCTGTAGCTGTCCTGGTTGGGCACTTGCTGGAAAATCAAGCACGAATGCAGAACGTTAGCACGGACCCAGGACGGCTGAAATACGCAGCCCACCAGCCTTCCCAGCGTGAGGCGCTTCTGCTTTCACCACCCTTCTCTCCCCATCTCGCACCTGTGTTTTCCAGCTACACGGCATGCCACACTTGTAAAAACTACTGTGACCTCTCAGGCTTGGCTTCCTCCTTCTCACTTAAGTTCACTCCTGGAGCACAGGAAATTGGGGAAAATTGTCCTGAGTCCTCCACGCAGGGATCCCTCATTCCAGGCTGCGCTGTGCAGTGTGGGAAAAGGGCAGACTTGGGCCCGAGGAAGAGACAGGGCCGCCTAATGGAAGAACCTGAGAGAGGCCACACCTTCACGTAGCTGTCACTGGCCCCCTCACTCCTCTGCCAACACCAAAGCAGGGAGCCGGCTGGGCCGTGTCCTCCACCCCCTCCTCCACTCCCCAGTATCTTTTAAGTTTTTAAAGTTTTCTTCTTTAAAGTCACCCTTAATGTTTATTTTAGCCCATTTAAAGTGCTGGTGACTGGGAGAGGTGGGAAAGGCACAGAAGTCTGGCAAATCCTGCTCATCTTTGAAGACCCAGTGTGGACGCCACCCCTCTTGAAGGCCCGGGCCAGCTGGGCCCTCCCCGCAGTGAGGCCCCACAGCACCTGCACTGCCCTCAGCTCCCGACACTCCCCATTCCTGTGACCGCACAGGAGACTTGTACAACTTCAAGGGGGAGCTTAGCTCTCTTTCCTGTCTGAGAAAGGTTTGTAATGGATGCTTCGGTCTTCAGGGGAGGGGGAACTGGTTCTTAGTCCCTTGGCATGAAATTTTTGTTCTCGTGAAAGAGCAGGAGGGGAGAAGGAAGACATTGCTGGAAGTTAAAAGGAAGATGTAACACAACAGAATACTACTCAGCCATAAAACGATGACATCCGGCCATTTGTGACAACATGGGTGGACCTTGAGGGTATTATGCAAAGTGAAATTAGTCAGACGGAGAAAGTCAAATACCGCACGGTCTCACTGGTAAGTAAAAGATAAAAGCAGTGGCAAACAAACACATGGCAACAGAGATTGCATTGGTGGTTTCCAGAGGGGAGGGGGGAGGGAGGAGGGGGGAAGGCGTGATTAGGCACACGTGGGTGGTAATGCATGGTAATTAGTCCTTGTGTGGTGAGCATGATGTAATCTACACAGAATTTGAAATCTAATGATGCACACCTGAAAATTATATAATGTTATAAACCAGTCTTACTGCAATTAAAAAAAGGAAGCTATAAAAGGTGAAGGAAAAAAGATTTATGTGAACAAAAAAAGCGTTTTGAAGAAAATAGGAACTAAACATTTTCTGGAAGTGATTCTTTTGGGGGGGTTAGCTTGATATAAGACTAAGACAAGGGTGAAAAATGTAAATGGAAGACAGATAGAAGCAAGAGAGTGGAGAAGTTAGTCAAAGATGGAAGCTTTTTGAATATTCTTGACGCTCCCTCACCCCAAACAGCAGCATGGCCTGGCCCGCCCAGCCCGGCCCCCAGACCACAGGCCACTCCTCTGGGCTGCCCCCTATGATGGGATCACAGACCGCGTCCAAAGCTTGTCTTGTTCCAAGCCTGGCACCAGTGAAGCCAAGGGCCTGTGGGAGGCAAAGGCGGCGGGCGCTCCATTCCCCGGCTCCCTCAGGTGGGCACCTCGAGTTGCCTGTGCCCAGGCACAGGCTGCACAGTGCTTCTTTCTGGGAATGAGAGGGAGAGCTGTTAAGCCATCAGTAGCCAGCTAATTTTCCCAATACCAACCAACAGGATCTGTTCCTGTTCAGGCATTGAATATTACTTGGTCTCTGCTGGTTAACCACATGTAGACAACCCGCTTGCAATGCTCCATCCGCAGCATCTCTAAGCCCACCAAAAGGGAGGGTGGGTCCTGGGGTCATGACAGCTTGGGGATATAACCTGAACCACTCCAAGACCCCCTGAACTGCTAAGATGGTCAGGGGCATTCCCATTACACAGGGAGAGTCTTTTGGGGGCGGGGATTGTGTTTCATCTGTATTTCTCCAGCAGCCAACACGGTACCTGAAACAGCAGGTGCTCATTAATGAGAACAGAAGAGAGAGAGAGGGAGCGAAGGACTGGAAAGGAATTTAGGAGTTGGGAAAAAGGAAAGCACTGTGTTGGGCACAATGCCCATGGGATAGGTGCATTCTTGCTTCCATTGAGCATCTCCTCTTTTAGAGCGTAGTCGGTGGAAGCAGGATGCCTGGCTCCCTCCCTGCTTCCACCCGGCGGGCTTCCTCCTTGTGTCCTCCAGTGCAATAAGCAGGGCACATTCCCCTCTGCCCCTGCCCGTGTGGTACTAGGGAGATGAAGCTGTATAGCTCCATGTGGCCATTAAGTACGGCATCTAACGTCCTTTCACTCTGCTTGCCTTTGCCTGAAACAAACTCCCAGCTTGTCCTCACCTCTGTACCTGGAGGCAGCCAGGCACGTCATCAGTAATCATTCTAATAATGCCATGTAAACACTTTAGCTGGGGAGATGGAGACCCCGGTTTTGAGTCTCCAGGATGCAGAATATTATATACAAGTGATGATTCATTCTGTGTGTCTGCCCAACAGGCGTAACTGCTTTGCCTGCTCCCCCGGTTGCGAAGGCCCCACAGAGCGGAGCGGAAGGCCTGGTTTTCCAAATGCTGTCTTAAAGACAGAGTGTCCATTTGTTCCTGAAGTTGAGCAATCTGCTTAGAGACTCATTCATTCAGGCTTGATCCTTTCTCCTGATCATGGGATATCTTAAAAATTCTTCTTAGTATTAGAGAAGTCACTCTGTGAGGGCAGGGATCACATCAGTCTTGTTCGATATGAATGCGGAATACCAGCCATGTAGCAGGTACCAGGACAGAAGAAATCTTGATTGTTGTAGAAAACTTCCAAGGCTGATTAAACAAACCAAACCAGGGCATGGATTTCCCAGTGATTCAGTGGAAGGTGTCGAATCTAGAACACACAGGACTAAGAAGAGAGCCTTCTCTCTGAGCTCCAGCTGCCTGTACTGGAACTTTCCCAGAATCCTGCCTGCACCAGCCCATCCCACTTCTTACGTTGCAACACTTGTTGTTTTCATGCCCAGAATACGCTTGTACAGGCATCAGAGGCAATTAAAATCAAGACTAGGAAAGCGTTCTCTTCATCCTCAAAGACGGACTGATGAGGCAATGAGGAGAGTATACAAATTACGCTAAAATAATGATCCTTCATGCTTCCATGGCGCCTTTCATCTGAGGATTTCAAAGTGCTTCTTTAATTGTAATCACATTTTCATGATGGGGGAGACTTCTTACTGCAGATGGAGAGCTGGACCTTTGCACCTGGCCATTCCACAGGCAGCTCACACTCAACATGCTGCTGACAAAAGTTACAAGCTTTTGCCCAAAGGTCTTCCTTTCTCTGGATTCCCCTTCTGGGCGGATGGCACCTTTATCCACCCTGCCCCAAAGCCTGAAGCCTGGCCATCATTCCAGACTCCCAGCTCTCCCTCACTCCCTTATTGGTTCCATCCCCCAAATGTCTCTCAAGTCCCCTCCCCCTCCACACCACCACCACTGAGCCTTGGCCTAGAGCATTGGTTCTCACCAGCCCACCCCCCACCCGCACCACCGCGCACCTTCTAACTGCTGTTCCCATACCTTTCTCACCTCCTCTAGTCCAGCTCCAGTCCTTGGATATCTTCCTAAAAGGCAAGTCTGATCAGGGCAATCAATCCCTCGGCTTACAATCCTTCGAAAGTTCCCCATTCTCTTGTGAAAAAGCCCAAGCTCCTTGGCAGGCCACACAGTCCTCCATGAGTCCACTCTGCCTGCTTCATTTCCATCTGCTGTCACTTCATTCCTCAGCTGCTCCCCCACAACACACACACACAAGTGCGACACACACACATGCTCACACACACATGCCCCTATGCTACAAGTAATGCCCGTAATCCCCTAAACCTGCCATGCTGTTTCTGACCCCCAGGCCTCTGTGCGCGTGACTCCCCACTCTGCCTTTCCCCATGGAGAGCTGCTGCCCATCCTCTGGGACGCGGCTCCCGGGAAGCTTCCTCCGTGACGCCTCCTATCTCTCCAGATAGGTCATTTTCCACTGCACCATCCGTATAGCTTGAGCTTGTTCCATTGCTACTGCTCACCCCCTGTGTGCCATGATTGGGTTAGAACTGCAGCCTTTCCTACCCTGAGGCGGCCTGCGAGGGCCCGGCCTGAGTCTTACTCATCTTTACATTCCAAGCACCTGTGCCATTCCTGGCACGTAGCAGAGGCTCCGTAGATGTCTAATGGCTGCAATGGATCAAAAAATGATGGAGTGAGCCCCTTCCAAAACTAGGGCAAAGGGACATTAAATACCTCACTTCAGGGACAGAGAAGAAAGAGGCAGATTGCGCCTGGGAGCGATAAACCGCACCCTGAGTCTAGCCCACTCAGACAATTATCAAAGGACGAAAATCTTGTTTTTATGTAACGACTTCAAACCAACTCCCTGTAGGGCGGATGATGGAAGGACTTATACCAGCCCTGATAACAATTTCTAGAAAGGAGGGGGGTGTCAAGATAATCCCATGAATCACTGGGGTTCTCAAGTAAGATGCCGAAGTATTTATCCACCCATGATTTATGCTCTAGTTTGACAACCAGGACCTTATAAAAAATAGATGACTCGTTGCAGGAAAGCTTGTTGGCGTGGGCCAGAGTGAGGGATAGTAATGGCAGGTTATAAGAAGGAGCAGTTTGGAGGGGGAGCTGCCTACTGGTTAGTAACAGGAATTGGAAATCGGGCATTAAGCAGGTTGTTCTTTGTACTGACTGACCAGCAAACTGGACAGAAGAAGAAACTTCATGGACTCTAACATTTTAGAACTAGAAGAAATAGGGAAGATTATATATTTCAGTAGTTCTCACCCAGGGTGTCAGAATACACCGGAATTCTTGATCAGTTATAAGAAAAGGGTAACTAACTACAAACTAGAAATTGAATTGGAAGATTGAATTACCACTGCCGTCAAAATTGGGGTATGTTGGTGGGAGTGCCTCCAGTGTTGATATGGATCATAGCAGAAGAAACGTGGAAAACCACAGATTTAGCCCAAATATGTCATTCTGTTAAGGACGAAATTGAGAGCCCAAACAAAAGTGCCATACCCAGTGTCACACTTTCCCTTGGTCCCAGAGCTAGGACTAGGGCCCAGGTCTCCAGATGCGTAGCCCAGGGCTCTTTAACTCCTCTGGCTGATCTTTGCGTTATTGTTGATGCCGTCCCACAGCTATAACATGAACTACCCTGAATTTTAACTGTGTTCCAAAGGTTTGAGGGATGAGAGGATTGGGTTTGGAATCCTGAAATTCCTTTAGAACCCATCTACTTTCTGTGTGAATTTTATAACATTAATAAGTACATTAATTGGGTTTTTTTGTGTGTAATTATTATTGTTAGGATAAAAATATAACCTATGGTACATTGAAAACAGCAATTCTCAACTAAGGGCAACTTTGCTCCTCCTCCCCCAGGAACATTTGTCAATGTCTACAGACATTTTTGATTGTCACAACTTGAGGGACAAGTGCTCCTGGCGTCTAGTGGGCAGAGGCCGGGGATGCTGCTAAACATGCTGCCATGCACCGGACAGCCCTACAGCAAAGAGCGATCCAGCCCAAAATGTCAGTGGTGCCCACATTGAAAAACCCTCATCTAGAACGGACACCGCATATTAAAACAGGGGTCTCCTGAGGTTAAATTGGCTTGAATAAGAGCTCCTCCTCTAAATAGACCCAACCTTGTAAGTCATCTTGGCCAGAGAAAGGTGTTTGGAAGAAGGTTTCCTTCAGTATAGATTCTCCCACATTGTAGGCTCATTCTAGGGTATAGGGATGGAGGTGAAACCAACAGCAGTGTCTGTCTTCAGGAACAAATCCCCAAATCACCTAGATTAACCCAAACCAGCAGGAGAAACTTTAGTACAGCAAAAGATGGGACCAGGAGGAGCCAAAGGAGAGAAACCAGCTCTTTCAGCCGCCAAGAATGTTGAGAAGTCCTGAGCCACCCTGGTCCTGGGCCTGGAAGGGAAGGGCGTGGGTTTGGGTAATACCTGGATGCGGATGTACTTTGATCCAGTGATAACTGTCACTTTGACCCCATCTCTTTGCTGTTCCCCTCCACACTGTAGGGACATGGGACTGAGATTGCAAGGATGTGAAGGTGATTCCGTGTTAATAGAGAAGCTGTTGCTATAACGTGGGTGATGCTCTCACAACACTATTGCACACCTAAGCTACCCCACACAATTGCCCCTTGGCCTGTCAGCATTGTTGTCCTTAGGTTTTGAAGTCCCAAAAGTCAGGGGCCGTGACAATCAGTTCATCTGACGGAGCCTCCGGCAGAGTCCTGCTCACACATATATTACGTGTGTGATGATGATGCTAACAATGAATATGTACCTCACTGAAGTGTTTCTCTCCCACATGAATAGTTCTCCTATAGGATAAGTCCCCCATCAGTCCCTACTTTTTAAGAGAGAACAGAAGAGAAAAATCGTTTGTTGCTCTTTGTCATTTTAACAAGAAGACAGAGTTCCCAGGCTTCTTGCCCTTAAACAACCAAAAATTACCTGAGTCTCTTCCTTCAAATGTCAGAACGGCATTTAGCCTGACAGATTTCTCATTATTATGCAGAGAGCTTCTTGAACCAAACCTGTCAAAATTTCCAATAGGCAGGGCCCTCGCAAGCTTGGAGTCAGCATCTCAGCCTGGTGTCGTAGTTTCGAAGCCTTCAGTGAGTTAAGGAGAGAGAAACGGGCGTGGGTGTTCTCTGATACCCGGAGACCCTGGAGGATTCCTCCTAGTCACATTCTGGAAGAGGAGGGAGCGAGGCTGACACAGCAGAGGTCTGGGAGGGACACCTTCAGGTAACTGCTTTGGGGAAGACCTTAGATGCTTCTTCTGTCATTGGTTCGGAGACAGAACAAGGGGGAATCCAGAGGGAGATCTTGTGGGGGCCCCAGTTCTTAAGGAGTGCTGAGACCTCACTGGGGTAAGTTGGAATTCTGCTGCCAGTTAACTCAGCTTTCCACCTTGACTCCTTATGTAATCTGTGATACGGACATTGGGCCCACTGTTTCCACGGTTGATGGAGATATGCCAACAGACCAGGTGAAGGATTCCTTTGAGGTAGGTGAAGTGCACACTTTTTCCCACTGACAGCATGTGACAGGAAAACCAAGTGCTCCCTCGGCAGAGACCAAGTCTGCCTGGGCCTCTGGCTTCCATGGAGTCACCCAAGTTGCATCAGAAAGGATGACGCAGGGAAGAGTTGGCCTGATCGATCAGGAAGCTCTCTTTTGCCACTTTCCCAGGGGTTTAGACCCCTGACTCCTCTAGAGATCCAGACTCCGTGCCTGCCTGCCCCCAGGGGCGAGTATCCTGACTGCTCCTCTGAGACTGAGTGACTCAGGCCCACCCCCACCCCGCCAGTGCCCAGCGGCGCAGGCGCAGTGCTCCAGGAGCCAGCTGCAGGCGCAGGGCTCTGTTGAGTAATTAGGGTGACACCATAAGCCCAGCCTCCAACTCTGAGTTCAGGTAGCTGCGAGTCACCTAAAGCCAACCATCAGAGTCAGCTAAAATTCTGAAACCAACAAAGGCACAGCATAGTGCTTTTTATTGGAAATGCATGATTTATTCTATTATCCATGTTTTAAGCAGTTTAATGTGTTTATGGATGCTGATAAATTGTGTGGTTTGGAAAGTGACATCTAATGAATGCATGTAATAAATCCCTTATTTTGCACATAAATAAAAGATATATAATACTCATTTGTAAAAATTGCCACCTCTGCTACATAAATGTTGGATTATTATTTAACAAACATCGTGGTGAAAGGGTGCGTCTGGAGTATTCTCAGGGTGCCCACATGTCTTGGTCCTGCCCTGGGCGGGGATAGGCGGAGACTCCTCATCATTTGGGAGCAAGTTGTTCAGCCTCAGCACCCCTTCAGAAGCGATGGCCATTTCCCTTTCTGCTACTTGCAGGGTCGGGGTGGGACGGGGGCTGCGAAGGGAGAGAGGGAGGGGAGGCCGAGCCCTGACACAAGGAAGGACTTAGTTGAACAAAGGTGAGGGTCCTTGTCTACCCTCCAGGGGAGTCCATTTCCACGGAAGAATTGGAGGAGAGGCTCGTGTGTGGGGGCCCACCCTGAGAGGGGCCACCCTGCTCGTGGTTGAGAAACTGTAATTTGGTGTTTGATAAACTCCTGGGTCCAGGCTGGCACTAATTTTAGGGTATGTTAGCTCGTGACCATCGCCTTCAACATCTGTCTCTGTAAGAGCTGATAGAGCCGGGACAAATTTCATTTGGGGACACGCATGCCCACTTCTGGCATAAGGCTCACATGCCAAGGCAGCAAGCCGAGTCCCATGTGTTCGCCCTCCCCGCGCCGCGAGCGGAGAATGTGGGGGTCCCCCATCCTAGATGGAGCGCCTGAGACAAACGTTGTCTTGGGCGATGTTGGCCAGCGCCACGGGCCAAACCATCAGATGAGTATCTCTGTTGTGCTGTAGGGAAACTGGGGCCGTCTTTAGTAAATGGCCTCTGTCCTCCACTGTGGCAAGGCCACATGTCACCCACGACTGCCCCCACATCACTGTCCAGGCTGGTGGGGTGCTCGCCCCCTCAGTGCTCCGTCACAGGCATGAAGTGGTTTGCTCTAGTGTGGGGATTCCCACCCGTTGCTGGTGGCACCCTGGAGGGCTGTGTGGAGGCTGCAGCCCGAAGGCCTAAGCCCAGCCCGTGGGAGGCCAGGCTGACAGGGACGTCTGCCTTGAGCGGAGGTCGGGGTGCTCCCACCTCATCGACTGTCCCTGGCGTAAAGACAAAACCCTTTCTTTAACTCCCTGCGCAGCTAATTTAAGCCTGAGGAACATGTAGCTCAGTTTTATTGATAGCTTAGGAAGAGCAAAAGGGAAATAAACACAGTCGCATCCAACTGGGTGAGCTGGCCCGTGGACTGGCGAGCCATGGCCCGCTCTGCAGGCTCAGCCGGCCTGCCTCACCCTGGTCCTAGCTGGCTCCCAGGTGCCGGGTGTCATGCAGCTATTGAGGCTGGAGAGACACTGGGCTGCCTCCTGGCCACAGTGTTCCTCCCAAATTCTGGAACCAGGTGAAGAGACCACACCTTCTGTAGATTAGTCACTTTGGAAACATCTGGCTCCTTTAGAGGGAGGCAGCTGTACAGAGGGTGTGGAGAATAATTGTGCCCTTACCACACCGAGGGGGTGGGTGGTAGACAGGGAACAGGGAGCTGGGCTGGGTTGGCTCGCCCTTGACTGCTGCCTGGATCCCGTCCTCTCACGTCGAGTGTCTAGCTCAGCTCACAACCGCACCGATGAGTGCACAGTGCTGCCAGGTCAGAAGGAACTGGGCCATAAAAGAAGGAAGGGAAAGTAACCGTGCAGTCTTCTTCTCACGCTAGGTGCAGAGCCGCATGATTCCACAGGAGCTGCTTTACTGAATTGTCACGATAGTGGTGTGAGGTAGGGCATGAGTCTGCCAGGCTGCTGTAACAAGTGCCATGGACCAGGGGCTTAAACACTGGAGATTTATTTTCTCACAGTCCGGGAGACTGGAAGTCCGACTGCAAGGTGTGGGCAGGGCTGGTTCCTTCTGAGGCCTCTCTGGCTTGTGGGTGGCTGTCATCCCCCCGTGTCCTCACACCCTCTTCCCTCTATGGGTGTCTGTGTCCTAGTTTCAGACACTCGCCCAAACGGACTCGGGCCCACTCTAATGACCTCATTTTTATCTTAGTCCCCTCTTTAAAGGCCTACCTCTGAGTACGTTCACATCCTGAGGTGCTGGGAGTTAGGACCTCAGCATGCGAATTTCAGGGGGACACAGTTCAGCCCAGAATGGGTAGGTGGAGTCTTCCCATCTTAGGGGTGTGGAACCCGATGCCGCTGCTCAGTAGACAGCGGCGCTCTGTCTGAATGGGAGCTCGCCTTCTTTCCAGCGCAGGGTATGCTCCGAGTCCCCAGCTTTCTAACGTGAAGAGGACAGTCTGCCTCCAGCAGAGTGCTGGTGTCCGAACATCACCGGAAGGTCAGTAAGATAGAGTTCTGGGAAGATAAGAGTGCTGACCAAGTTCAAGCACAGTGCTGACCTTGCTGTCTGAGGGGAAGGGGGAGGGGCAGTCTGGGGCAATGAAGTGAAGGTAGCTCGTTCGGTGTGTAGTAGGACAAATAAGGGCCAAAAACAACACAGAACACTTTCCAATTGTCATCTCTGCTTCCCAAGACCCATACCCTCCACATGCCCCCATGCCCACCCCAGCCCTGAGTCCTGTCTGCCCGCTCTCTCTAGGCCCAGAGCTCCGGGGAGATGCCACCTCCTCTTTGAGCAGCTTCTTCTGAAAACCCAGTTCACGCTTTAGTGAGCATGGATTATTTTGTGTCTCTAGCATCGTCTCTCTCCTCCCTTTGGGAACTGTTCCCCCTGAAGTCCAGCTATGTGCCTCTTACGAGAGCTGCCACTTTCTTCTGTGACTCCTCTCCCATCGTAGTTCGCTTGTCCCAGGGTGGCCTCCTGGTTCAGGCGGGCCCAACCCGGGATCTTTCTGCTGGCCTCTGTCGCTGAAGCTGTGATGCGAGGAGCAGTTGCCATCAGTGGCCAAGCTTCTTGCCATATGGTGGAACCAGTCTGCCCGAGGGAATGAATCTGCCTCTCAGAGACGGGCCTTGAGGGCCCCAGGGATGGCGAGAGACCTTGGCTGATAGTCAAAGATCCCGGTTGCTCCCAAGACCCTGGTTCCTCAGCAGGAGGCTGACCTACAGGGAGGTCTGGCTGCTGTGGTTAAAGGTCAATGACAAGAGTTCCGTCAGCTCAGTGCTTTCAGGAGGAAGTCCTCTGACCTCTTCAGCTGGCCCCCCTCTTTCCCACACACTCTCAGACCTGCCTCAGGAGCAACATTACACATGAGAACATGGGGCCCACTTTTCCTCGGGGCAGTGGGTCAAAATTCACATCCATTTGTTACCAGTTGGTGCAAATGTTACCTTGAATGTTCTGCACCATCTTAGTTGTCAACTTTTTTTTTTGAGGAAGATTAGCCCTGAGCTAACATCTGCTGCCAATCTTCCTCTTTTTGCTGAGGAAGACTGGCCCTGAGCTAACATCCCATATGTGGGATGCCTGCCACAGCATGGCTTGACAAGCAGTGCCATGTCCACACCCGGGATCTGAACCGGTGAACCCTTGGCCACTGAAGTGGAACGTACGAACTTAACTGCTGTGCCCCTGGGCTGGCCTCTGTCAATTTCTTTAAGCTTAGACTTTGTTTAGTTTTAATTAGGTCAAATAAAAACCAATTGTGTGGTTTGCAGTTGCACAATGGCAAAGGCCTATGTTAGGTGTGGAGGCAGGCCCAGCATGTGAGGTCAGCATCCCAGAAAATGTTGCTCACGCTCCCTGTAACTGTCCAAAGTGCAGATGCCGGGCAGAATCTCTCGACCTGTTCACGTAGTGCACGTTCTTTCTTCATTCTTAGCGGGAATGTGCCTGGAGTGCAACATCTTCAATTGTCTCTAAACAACATCCCTGAAGGAGAAGAGTCATGAAGGATGAAGTCTACATAGTCAAATGTTGCTTAAAAGTCGAAAGGAGAGATTTCTCCCCTCTGGAAAATGCCTAAAGCTCTCCCTCATTTGACTCTTAAATCCGGTTATTTTTCCACCAGCACACACAGAGGTGTGGGTTCTCCGGGTAGGAAGTACAACTCTAAACAGCTAGTGCTCTCCCAGTGAACTGAAACTCAGACATGATGGCCAACAAGGGACCTGCAGGCCCAACAGGAGCATTAAAAGCCTTTGAGAGCCTTTCCTGCTGGAGCCAGGACCAGCCCGAGCCTCTTCCCACCTTCCTGACTCAAGCAACTGGGGCTCTGATCGGGTTTCATCATCTCTTTATGAGGTGAACGCAGAACGAGGCACTCTCCAGTTTGGGCACATTCCATGTTCACTGGGCTTGTTGGTTTATTGTTGTCTGTCTCCAAAGATGTCTAAGTGCATAACCACATCTAAGCAATATAACTATTCTGAAGGGAACTTCCACACAGGAAGCCAAAGGTCCAGGCCCTGAGTACCGCGTGACACTCTGCTCAGAAGATAAGTGCTTCCTCCAGACCTTCTCCCGCTATCGGGCTCCTGTCCCCAGACCAAACAGAGCTCTCCCTTAGCTCCTCAGAGCCTCGGGGAGTGTGGCACTCCCAGGTTCCAGGTCAGTGGCTCTTCAACTTTGTGATCCACAACCTGGTAAGAAAGATGCTGTGCATAGGAATACAGTGTGCACACACAATCCACAACCATGGTAAGAAAGATGCTGTGCACTGGAATACAGTGTGCACACACAATCCACAACCATGGTAAGAAAGATGCTGTGCACTGGAATACAGTGTGCACCCACACACGCCACACACTTATACACTCAACATGGCAATCACGAGTGCAATGTGGGGACTTTGGGGAGAAAAGAAAAAGAGGAAGATTGGCAACAGATGTTCGTGCAGGACCAATCTTCCTCACACACACACACACAAAAGTGCAATGTGTCTTGATATTTCCTGTGCTGCTTTGCCCACCTCCTAGCCTTTATTTAAAGCTACTTCTAACCTAATAACCAAATTTTATGAGCCACTAATGGGTCACAACCACAGTTTGAAAAACATGACTTAGGCCCTACCAGGATCATCAAATAAAATTGACCCTGAGCCATACCCTAAAGTCACGAGTTCTAGGATTTGCTGGTCTCTACACACAAAAATATCTCCAGCCCCTGCCCCAGAGAGACTGCGGTAGTCCTCCTGGGCGGTTTATTTCCTTTTTCTTCCTTATAAGTTCCTATTTAGGCTGTCTTTGGGGTTCCCATGGCTCCTTCCTCCCCACATGCCATCGCCTGCTTTGGCCCACACTTTCTGTGACAGCTTTTCTTTCTTTAATCACTGCCTCCCACTCAGGACACCCCTCCACACAGCTCCGTGAAAAGTGGCTGCATGTCACTCAGTCCTCATTTCAAACCTAAAAGCCTAAAATTCATATTTGGACTAGGAATTCTGCCTCTGCCACAATTAAACTTCAATACATGTACATCATTTCTCCACACCACTATAGAATTTATTGAAATAATACGTGGAAATCATAAAAATAATGTGTAGGTCACTGCTTTGTTCCTGAATGGCTGACAAAGGCTGTGACGAAGACTTCCCTAAATGGATGTTCTTGTTGCCATGATCCAGTGCTTTGAAACTCATTTCCTCTTGTGGAGAAGTAGGCACCCTGTGCGCTGCTAGGAATGTAAAATGGTGCGGCTGCTGTGGAAAACAGTATGGCGGTTCCTTAAAAAATTAAACACCGAATTACCATATGATCCAGCAATTCCACCTCAGGTTATACCCCAAAGAACTGAAATCAGGGACTCAAACAGGTGTCTGCACAGCCATGTTCACAGCAGCATTATTCACAACACCCAAAAGGTAGAAGCAACCCAAGGTCCATCAACAGATGAATGCATAAACAAATGTGGTACATCCATACAATGTGATAAATAATGAAAAGCAGTGGTATATGTTGGAGTATGTGAGGAAGCTATTTAGTTTACAGCTGATTCGGCCTGACCTTGTTTTTCCAGAAAGGCCTGACATGGCCTGTTGAGCATGCCTTGTACGCCTGCTGTAACATTTACGAGGTCTCAGAGAAAGCATGATGCCCTTGAAGATAAAGATGTGGCCTCCCCAGCATATCCGCATTTCTTTAAGGAGAAGCGTTTCTGCCCAGAAATGAAGGATTAGTTACTTACGTGCTGTGTTCACCTTGTGACCACTGACCCACTGTGCTTGCAAAGCATCTCATGACTGGAATAAAAGAGACATTCCTGTCACATGTGATGTATGTTCTTTGTTCCAAGACGGTATATAACCTCTCTGTACACTCTGCTTCTTTGGAGTCCTTCCTTCCTTCCTTGGGGAAGGAAGCCCCTGGGCTATAGTCCTCAGGCTGGCTCACATAACAAACTGACCCCAGTTTTGAACTACAGATTGATTACAGATTATTTGCAAATGGAATATTATTCAGCTTTAAACAGGAAAGAAATCCTGACACATGCGGTAACATGGTTACCAGGGGCTGCAGGAGAACGGGGACAGAGAGTTACTGTTTAATGGGGATGGAGTTTCAGTTTTGCAAAATGAAGAGTCTTGAGGATGAACAGTGGTGATGGCTGCACAATAATGTAATGTACTTAATGCCACCGAACTGTACACTTAAAAATAAAGTGGTAAATTTTTTGCTATGCATATTTTACCACAATCAAATACAGACTTCTAAAGAACCTCATCTGCTCCTGTAGAGGCTGGGGGTGGAGAAGAGGTGGAGCGGGCGGGTGGCACAGGGACAGAGAGGGAGAAGCCCACCCTGGAGTGTCCTACCTTGAGGGGCGAATTGCTTGGACGTCTCCTAGTCTATCCTGATATTCGTGCAACGTTGCTTTCTTCTCCCTAAAGCGTCTGATGGTTAGAGTATGATAATATTTTAGTTATTTATTTTGCTAACTCCGTGGAGAAACGGTTCCAGTCAGACATGCCCAGCCAGAACACGCTGTAACCCACAGGAGCATTTTCTTGTTCCACCGTACAAGAATCTCTGAGGCGGGAAATTTCCAGGTTTGACTATCTGAGCAGTTCAAAGCCATCATCAAGGGCCTGGGGAGCACTTTCCCACTGGCCTCCTCTGGGTCCCGACTTGATCTCCCGCTGGTACCCTCAGGGTTGAAGGTGGCTGCTGCGGTTTTAGGCATCAGAATCACCCCTACAAATAAATGCCATCAGCAGCACATGACCTTGTTTATTACTTGAGTGTTTTCTTAAGAGCTGAGAAAATTTTCCAGAAGACACCCGCCAGCCCTCTCCTGCTCCCTCATGGGCCCATCTGGAGCCACAGGTCAAAAGGCAATGGCCTAGGAAGACTGACTCATTCTAACAGGGCCTCCTCCCGTCGTGATGGGCTTACTCTAACCAGGACCTTACCCCACCACTACCCTGACTGACTTATTCTGTTCAGGACACACCACTATCATCATTGGTTTGTTTTAAGCAGGTAGGAGTCTGGACACCTGAAGTAGGAGGAGTTCTGTTAGAAAGCAGACAGGCCATGGGGATTTTGAAGAGCGGACAAATGACTTCAGCTTCAGAACCTCAAATTTCAGATGGTTGGAGGCTTCACTTTGCATAGTCTTCACGCTTAGTTTCCCCAGCTATAAAGGACAGCGATGCCACCTGCAGGGCGCACCTTCCAGGCTGCGGTTTGGGATCCGCCAAAGTATGGGATTCGTGAACATGGAAACGCTAAGTGTTGGTTAGGATTCTGCCCACGTGGGGAAAATCAGGCCTTCTCGTCTATATGGTGGGTCTTCAACTTCAGATTCATCTGGGATAGTTGCATAAATTCAGATTCAGCCTGTCACTGTCGGGAAGTCTGACAAAGCAGCTCTTATTTCAATTGTTTAACTCTTGAAAGTTCTGACAGTTGGCACGGCCGAGCCACACTGCAGCTCCCCATCAGATGGGGATCATGAAGGAGCCATCGGTTTCTAGTCAACTTCCAAGAAAGACGCAGGGAAGGAGGAAATTGTTTTCATAGCAGAGAAGGTGTCAGAATAAAAACCTATCTTCTGATGCATTTACTGTATCCGACATTTGAAGAAGAGATTGGAGATGGCTATTGGTGATGCTGGAGCAATCACGGTGTATTACAGCGGTGCTGTGGGGAGGCTGGGCTTTGCTGGCAGGACTCTGTCCACTTCTGTCTTCTGGGTCTGAAACAGGCGGAAAATGGACCCATTGAGCTGCCTCAATGACGGGTTCAATCTAAAACCCATGAGTTGGACAATTTCCTCCACAGTTAGACGGATGTCTCCGTGCCCTTTGAGCACTTTCCGAAGCTGAGATGCTGCACTTGATTTTCAAAGCTGAGCACCCATGTGGGGTCAAAAGGCCGAAGGGCCCACCCGTTCTATCAGCTCAGACAGCGCTGCCCTTACTGGTTGCTCTTCTGATGACCCCGCCCTGTAGCCATCAGTTTACTCCTCCCCTGACCTTTGTCCCAGTCATTCCCTGCCCTGTACCACGTCTCACACACACGCTTTTAATAAAAAACTGGTTCTCGAAATCCCCTGGGGAGTTCAGGAAAAATGAAGGCTCTTTGGCCTCACCAGCAAGATGCAGGTGAGCTGGTGTCAGCTTGAACAGGAGTCAGTATTTTTTTTTTATTAAGATTCTTTTATTATTTTTTAATTTTTAAAATTGTGGTAAAATATGCATAACATAAAATTGACCATTTAGCCATCTTTAAGTACATTCACAGTGCTGTGCACCCATCACCATCATCCATCCATCCTCAGAGCTTTTTCATCTTCCCAACTGAAATTCTGTCCCCATTGAACTCTGACTCCCCGTTTCCCCTCCCCCAGCCCCTGGCACCCACCATTCTACTTTCTGACTCCATGAACTTTGCTCCTCTAAGTACGTCATGTAAGTGGAATCACACAGTGTTTATCTTTTTGTGACTGACTTATTTCACTGAGCATAGTGTCCTCAAGCTTCCTCCATGTTGTAGCAGGCATCAGAAACCCTTTCCCTTTCAAGGCTCGATACTATTCCACGGCATGTAGAGACCACGTGTGGTTTGGCCATTCATCTGCCGACGGGTGCTTGCTGCTTCCGCTTCTCGGCTCTCGTGAACAGGGGTCCGGATTTCCAGCAGGCGTCTCAGGGACTCCAGTGTGCGCTGTGGGAGAGGAGCCCTGGACTCGCAGGGAAGTGAGCTGTAAATGTTTGGAGAGCTGTTGAATATGTAGTGAAATAATGTGTAGTAGTTTTAAAAATTGTGTTTTTTCTCGCAGTTACTCTCACCCCTGCCTTGTCCTCCCCATTCAGGCAGCTCTAATACTCTTCTCTGCCCCCTGCCCTGGTCACAGGGTTGTTACAACAGGAAGGCAAGGGCGAAAATGGAGTCAATAGTCAGAGTTCGAATTTCAAGAGAGGTTTTTAAACCCTGTAATAGAGGCAATAGTTTCAGGGGAAAAAAAAGGCCTTTTGAGTTTTAGGAGCCTGGGCTTCTTTCCTTTCAAAAGCCCAGAGCCAGACCTAGGGCATGAATTTAAAACCCAGGAAGATTAGATGTGGAGAGAGAGCCCCCATCCCCACCCCAGACGGAGTACAAGGTGCCCTGGCCAGAGGGCGGGGGCGGGGAGGCTCAGGGAGGTGGGCCGGGAGCATTAGAGCTAGTCAGCAGTGCAGGTCTGGGGCAGGGGCCTTGCTCCCTGCCCCGCTGTGCCCAGCAGCAGGGCAGGGGTCCGAGAACCCCCAGTACGCTGGGGTCTCAAGAGCAGAGCAGTTTATGCCTCACTTTCAGGGTGAAGCCTGGGGAGGCTGCAGGCCCAGCAATTCCCCCAGCCTGCTGGAGGCAGAATAGAAATGGCAGCATGGCCTATGCTGGGAGGGCCCAAGACAGCCCAGAGTATCCTGCAGTCCCAGAGAAAATGGGAGGGCACCCAACACCCACCCCAGCGAATGGCTCAGGAGTAGGCAAGGAAGAGCTTGGGGACCTGGAGGAGCCTCAAGGTCAGGGTGAGGGAAAGAGGAGGTGGGATGTCCTGCGAGGGCCAGGGCCAAGGCTGCAGGTGTGAGGCATGAGTGTCTTAGAGAGCCGGGGAGGATGCCCATGGCGGGGTATGCCGAGCTCGGTGGCCACCACAGTGGACAGATGGCAACAACCCACCCCCCACTGACACCTTAATGATCTGTAAAGCCCTAAAATGCTACCCAGCCCCAGGGAGAAAGGGGTCAGGGCAAACCCTCATTGACTGAGAGAAGAGACTATTTGAATTTACCCTGAATTGACAAAGACTCACTTTTTGAAAAGCAAAAATTAAATTGTTAGAGAAAAATCCAGTTCTTTTTCCTCCTCCTCCTTTCCTTTCTTCTTTGCCAAAATTTGTGGCCTCTGAAGATGACATACCAACATGTGACTCAGTTTCTTCATCTGAATGATGGGAATTAAAACACCTGATCAGGTTTCCATCCAGGGGGTTGTGAAGATCACATGAGATATGAGATGGCCAAAAGAAACGTAAGAATTACATTTCTCCCAATATTTAAATTCTGGGATCCAAGTTAAACCTTTTTGAGAATGGCTGTTCTGCTTGGCTATTAATTACAAGCTGCTGACGCCCCAAAGGGCTATTTCTTCCTTCATTTTCAAGGTGCTGCAGGTCCCATCAGGTGACCCTGTCTCATTACTTTCACTAAGGAACCTGTATTGGTTTGCTGGGGCTGCCATAACAAGTACCACAGGCGGAAACGACAGGCACTTACTCCCCTACAGTTCTGGAGGCTGGAAGTCCAAGTTCAAGGTGTTGGCAGGGTAGGTTTTCTCTGAGGTCTCCCTCCTTGGCTTGTGGCCGGCCGGCTTCTCCTCGTGTGTTCACACACGTGTCTCGGAAGTCTGACGGGACTCCCACTGTTCACACACGTCTTGGAAGTCTGAAAGGACTCCCGCTGTTCACACGCGTGTCTCAGAGGTCTGACGGGACTCCCACTGTTCACACACATGTCTTGGAAGTCTGAAAGGACTCCCGCTGTTCACACGCGTGTCTCAGAGGTCTGATGGGACTCCCACTGTTCACACACATGTCTTGGAAGTCTGAAAGGACTCCCGCTGTTCACACGCGTGTCTCAGAGGTCTGATGGGACTCCCACTGTTCACACACATGTCTCGGAAGTCTGAAAGGACTCCCGCCGTTCACGCGTGTGTCTTGGAGGTCTGACTGGACTCCCACTGTTCACACACATGTCTCGGAAGTCTGACGGGACTCCCGCTGTTCACACACGTGTCTCGGAAGTCTGAGGGGACTTCTGCTGTTAACACACGTGTCTCGGAAGTCTGACGGGACTCCCACTGTTCACACATGTGTCTCGGAAGTCTGATAGGACTTCCACATGTGAATCTGGGGGGACACAACTCAGCCCATAACAGGAGCCACATGTAAGTCGAGGCTGTTTGGGACCAGTCACTACCCTGCTTCAAGTCTAACCTGTATGTTGGTTTCTAACCAGCGGCATTGGACATCCCCTGGGGTTTGTTAGAAATGCAGAATGTCAGGCCCCACCCCAGACCTGCTGAATCAGAATCTGCATTTTAATGCATCTCCCTGGTGACTCACAGGCAATTAGAATTCACGAAGCGCTGATTTCAACCGCTCTCCCAAGCCGAGCCTGCGGGAGTTGCACAGTCCCATGCTGGGAAAGCATGCTGAGGTCGCCGCTTAGGGATCCCCGCCAGGGTCGGGCTGCGACGGCGGAGATGTCTCTGGTTTGATATAGGCGCCTCGAGAACGCATCTGCCGAGCCAAGCTGACTGCGGGTCCCCCAAACTCTTGATGGGTGGGGGAGTCACAAGCTGGGAGCTATGAGAAGCGGCGTGGTCATCTGGATAGAAGGTGCAGGAAGCTTAGGATGACATCAGCAGGTTGCCAGGCTTAGCAAATAAGAATCCAGGCAGTATTTGGGACAAATGCCAACTCAAAACGTTTTTGTCGTTTATCTGACATTCCGATTTAACTGGGCATCCTGTGTTTTACCTGCAGCTCTGCAACAGAAGCCAGGCCTCCTGTGTGCAGTGCGCACTCTTCTTTCTCTCTTCTGTCTCTGCCCTCCCACCCAGCCATGCCCCCTTTACCCTGGAATCGTCCATAAAATCAGACAGAACAGGAGCCTGGGGGACAGAGGGAACAGAGTGGTGGCCCTGGGGATACTGGGATGTTGATCTTGCCGTCTCTCTTGCTGGTCTGGTACAAGCTCCACCAGCCCCAGGCAGATGGGCAGTAACTGGACCCCAGCTGCCCTACTTCTTTCCATCCCAGGGCTGCCTCTGCCCTGCCCTGGCCTGACAGCTCCCCCAGCCTGCACACGTGGCCTGACTCCCACCCTCAATGCCCCTGGACAAAAGAAGGGCAGGAACTCCCACATGGCGCTGAACAAACTGCTCTGAAATGTCCACTTCACTTTAGTTCCCACAATTACTAAAAGGCTTTCGACAATGACAGCCACCACTTCTACCTAGAACTGCGATAGTGTTGGCATGACAACGGAGGAGGGAACTTCTGAGGCTGGAGTAAAGTCCTGGAACATGAGGGGTCCCCAGGGCCAGTGGAGGTCTTACACACGGAGGGAGATGTCAGGGAGATGGGGTCTAAAGCCACCCCAGGTGCATCGGGTCCAGCTGCCTGGTGTTGGTTGTCAGGTAACTATGATGTGCCCCACTACCCAATGTGACAGGTCACCTCCCATGCCCAGTGCTGCCCGGCTGGATGCTGGGCACCGCGTTATTGGAGAAACTCAGCAAAGTGCCTTGAGGGGTGAAAATGAGGAGCTATGGAATATTTTATAAAAGGGGCAAGTGGGTTCTCCCTTGACATCCACTTATTTGTACAGTTGCAAAAACTGATGTCCTTTTCCTTTGAATATGGGCATTTGCAATGTTGAATAATGATGGACCACCCGGTTCATATTGCGCCTGGAGCTGATGGCATGGATCAGATTTTATTCTGCCTGACAATTCTGTAAAACACAATGATGCCCTTCTTTATACATTCTGCAAATGTAAAGAGATTAAATAAGAACAAACCCCTCTTTCCGGTCTGGGCCCACCCCCCTTGGTGTGCGTGTGTAGAGTACTCACCCGGGCAGAGTGTGTAGGGTGAATGAGGGCCGATGCCAAGTCCCTGAGGGACATCGACCACCCGGTCGGGGCTGGGGTAGGAATCAGTGGAGAAAACCCGGGACGGTGGTGTCAGAGTTGCCAAACCGAGAGGGGTCTTATTGTAGTCTGTTTTTATTAGAAGGAGGAGACACCATCACAAGGTGAGCCTAGACTTGGGGGTCAGGCTGGCTGGGTCTAATCCCCACTCTGTGCCATCTTGCACAAGTCACTTAGTGCCTGTTAGCCTCAGTTTCCTCACCAGGGAATGAGGACACTCACAGTACCCATCATCCCAGGAGCTTGTTGAGAAGACTCAGGGAGCTGGCAGGTGTGAACTGTTTAGTGCCTGGCATGAGGGGAGTGCTCCCTGAGGTCCCTCCTCTTGAGGAGGGAGTTCTCAACAACCTCAAATAAGCATCGGGTGACAGGGATAAAACTTACCATACTGTCACCTAGCCATTTATTCACACGCCCGTCTCCATAATTAGTACATGAGTTTCAGGAGGACAGAGACAAGAGCGTCAAGAGGGCAAAGACAATGCCTTATTCACACATAATTGGCACTTAATAAATGTTGATTGAACCCGTGGCTGAATAGATGCATGAATGAATAATTAATAACAAAGGGACTGCTGCTGAAAGGCAGTTTGGTTCACAAATTGGATGCCCGTGGAAATCAAAGGAGATCCTTATTTGCTTGGTGATTATCTAAATATTTGTCTTTTTCCCCCCCGAGGTTCCAGGAAGCAGGTTGAAAAGGGCACTAGGAACAATACCACACCTGTGTTCCGAGGCTGAGGCGCAGGCAGGTGTCAGAAAAAGAACCTCAGGAAGAGGCCAGCCATTCAGAAAGGAAAAGGCGAGGCTGGCTTGGGTAATGCCAACTATATTTTTGCAATCTAGAAATATTTGGAGAAGGAGTCCCAGCTTTGTGCTTTTAAGGTCACTAGTGTTATTAATGAATAGGAATGGAAGCTTGCCCACTGGGATGGCTGCACAGACCCTGCAGACAGCGCTGGGAAGGGCGCATGCCTGGATGTGCTGTGGTCTGTGTTACGTCATGTAGCCACCACCAATCCGACCGCCGCCACCCCAGGGGCCTCCACCTCGTGTCACAGGGAAACTGCTCCAGGTTCTGTTTGCAAAGGGGACTGAGGGCTGGGCAGTTTTCTGCATTTTTATTTGGCGCTCACTTTCCTTGGTGAAAGAGGCATATATGCCAAGAGTGCCTACCATGTGGATTTTTAAAAACAACCTTGAACATTTCAAGTTGCATAAGAAAAAAGATTCAAAGGTTAAATAAACAAGCTCAGAAGCAAGAAAAGCATAAGCAAGTGAGAAACACTGAGCCCAGGACGGGCTTGCCAGCTCAGGAAGGATGGCAGCGGCAGCAGATGAGGCACGCAGCCTCAGGGGGTCCTTTGAGGGCAGATTCGGGTGGTCTTCCTATTGGAGCGCAGTGGGCTTCCCGGATTCCCCTGAGTTCCCGCCCACGTCTCAGTCCAGGGTCGTCAGCACGCAGTGGAGACTGTCTCTCGTTGAGATGCCTTTCTCTGAGGGGTGGGTAGGGAGTGGTATCTGCTGGAGGATGATTTGCCTCATTGCTGACAATATCACCTTCTTGAAACCTTTTTTGATTGGCCAGGACCTTAATAAAGCGCCCTCCTCCCATAGCACAGTCTTATCAAGCCGGTGGTAGTGCTCGCTTCACCTCCACCACCAAGTCCGACTCAACGTCTTAAAATAGAGATGATTGACCCCAACCTGATCTGCCCATTTTATTTTGCCTTGAAAGTTCACTCTTCATTTTCGTCTGGAAACCTCAGAGGAAATTTAATCTATTAGTTATTAAATGATTGACAATCCCACCTTGTGGGTGTGGCAGCACCCCTTGAAAAGCAAGCATGGAACTTTCCAAGAACAAGTTAGAACACATATATTTTATCTTCCATAAAGATAAAATGCAAATGAAGAAAATCCAATTCAAACTAATTTAGGCAAAAGAGCAAATTCTTGGCTCTCGTAATCAAGGATGGAGATAGTTAGCTTCAGGGCTGACTGGATTCAGGATTCAAATATCCCTGCTTCCTTCTCTCCCTCTCCTCTCTGCTTGTCTCTACATCAGGACTCCATGCTCTCCTACTGTAGACCCATGTTCCCCTACAGCTCCCTGAAAGTCAAGTTCTACTTAAAAAAATCCTGGAAATGGACCACAGCCACCTAAGGTCAGATACTTGCCCCGTAGCTAATCACTGAAACCACAGAGACAATGATGTGAGAGGATGGCATCTGCTACCCAGTCATAAGACAGAGAAGGGGACATTCCTCAAGAAAAGAGAAGTGCTGGGCAGACAAAGCAACAATTGTCTCATATTAATCACATCTTTTTCTCCCTATATTTTTGATGCTCCATCATCTTGGGCCCTTGCTGACCCTGGTGGGACTGCCGCTTCTGGGGTTAGCCAGTTCCTAGAGACAGCAAATAATTCACCTGCTAGTGAGCCTTGCACATGCAAACCAACCAACCCAGAGCCCACACCCACTGCCTCCTCCATGGGGCACTCACATTCGGGCCACTGTCTCCCACCCTCACCACCCCAGGGCCAGGTACCGGACAACTAGGGGCAGCCCCCACACCCCAGAGCCTGCTGAAGTTATTCAAACCAGCCAATCCTAAACCTGCTTACCCTGCCTCATTTGTTCCTTCCCACAGAAACCACAGCAAAGGCTCTTGCCCACATCTTCCCCTCACTCCCTTTTTTGACTGACCCTGGTGCTTCCCATGTGGCCCTGCATGGTGTGCTATGCTTCCTGTTCCTAGGGATCTGAGAGCACAGCAAACTTCTTTCTTCATGACAGTTATTTCTGTGTCTGTGTACCTTACTATCCCTGATTAAAACAACTCCTGGTTCAGGGTACCCTTGAAACACGTCTGCCACAACAAATAGCCCAAACCAGAAGTGGCTGGAGGAAACTCTACAGTCATAAACTTACATCGATTTACCATTCTAAGTCCCAAATCCCAAAGTAAGTTTGGTGATAAAACAAAGAGTATGCAGGAATCAAATGCAGAGGTTGGTGAAATCAGAACAGATCTAATGAGCCATTATCTAAAGCCAGAAACACCACATAGTGTTTGTAATTGAGAAATTGAATTGGAGAAATAAGTGGGAAATAAATGGGGACTGCCATAATTTTAGGGCTGTAGCTGGTTAAGAGTACAGACTTAGACTGCCTGGGCTCAAACTGTGGCTATTCCCTCGTAGACACATGATCTTGGTAAGGTACTTAAACCCTGTAAGCTCTAGTTCCTCCTCTCTGAAATGAAGATAATAATAGTATCTCCTTTCTAGTATAAATATTAAATGAGATAATATTTGTAAAATAGGGGAACAGGCCTGGTAAGTGTTTCATGCTATCTGCTACTGTGTTTAACTTTTGTACTTATGACAAAACAAGTTTAAATGTAACAAGTTAAACCATAAAATAATGTTTCACAGATTCATAGATTATTATTTTCATTCCTTTGACATAGATAAGGCATTTCTTGTTTTTTTTTTTAAAGATTGGCACCTGAGCTAACAACTGTTGCCAATCTTCTTTTCTTTTTTTTTCTGCTTTTTCTCCCCAAATCCCCCAGTACATAGTTGTATATTTTAGTTGTGGGTCCTTCTAGTTGCGGCATGTGGGACGCCACCTCAACGTGGCCTGATGAGCGGTGCCATGTCCGCGCCCAGGATCCGAACCAGTGAAACCCTGGGCCGCTGAAGCAGTGCATTCCAACTTAACCACTCAGCCAAGGGGCCGGCCCCTAAGGCATTTATAAGAATGACACACTACCTAAAAGCCAAAAATGAAGGGATGGACTAAAATGATCAAATTAAAATGGAAAAAAAAAACATTTTTAGAGAAAAGAAAGTTAAAAGACAAATGACAATGTACTAAGAAAAAAATTGTGCAATATATATTTTAAACAAAAAGATAATTTCTCTAATGTGCAAAGTTCTCTAACAAGTCAATAAGAGCAAAGGAAATGACCCAATAGACAAATGGGCTAAGACATGAGCAGATGGTTCTCAGTAAATAAGAAGCCAAGCAGCCAATCAACATATGACAAGATGCTGTCAGGAGACCTCCTGGCTGCAAGTAAGAGCATCCAAATAACAGTTGCCTAAGCCAACTGAGGTTTACAGTTTCACATAACAAAACATGCGCGCAGCAGGCAGCTGGGGACCCTCACTGGCATTGGTTCAGCATTAAAAAACACCACGAGGGAAAAAAACTCTGTTTGTTCCTTCACTTCTGTCGTCACAAGATGTAATACAACTCCAAATATTGCAGCCAAGTCCAAGGCAAAGGAGGAGTTGGGTTGGAGGGAACAGAAGACGGCAAGAGTTTCCTACAAACCCAGCAAACTTCCATTTAGGTGTCACACGCCAGAACCGTGTCCCATGGCCACCTCTAGCTGCCAGGGGCACTGAGAAATTGAAGATTGGTGTGCAATAAAGAATGTGGCTTGTCTTTGTCCTTTGTTCCTGAGGTAACCTCTAAACTCTTGCAATTTTCCAAGTGGGGATGTCTTTGTTATTTGTGGTGGGTCCCTCGGATCACAACTGAGAGTGTAGCTAACAAGGTGACTCAGGATGGGGGCTGAGGAAGCTAGAAAGACCAACCGTATGATAGAGGGCTGGAGCTTTTGAGCCCTGTGACAGCAGCCTGACCTCTGGGGAGAGAAGGGTGCTGGAGACTGAGTTCAACCGAGTGGGCAGTGATTCAATCAATTGTGATTACACAGTGAAACTCCATTTCCAACTCTGGAGTTAGCGAAATCAATGCTGAGGCACAGTCCCCCATACCTGCCTTCGCTTCAGACGCCGGCTGTGAGTTCCAGTGCCTGGGGCCACCCTCAATCAGCTGGCTATAGATCTGGGGGCTCCCAAGACTACACTCAGGTTTGATAATTCACTAGAAAGACTCGTAGAATTCACAGACAGCACTGTATTTATGATTGCAGTTTTATTACTGCAGAAGGATACACATCAGAACCAGCCAAAAGAAGATAGACGTATGGCAAAGTCTGAGAGGGTTCCAAGAGCAAAGCTCCCCTCACCCTTTGGGCCGTGCCACCTTCCCAGCATATCAATGTGACTGGCTCCCTGTGGATCTCAACAAAGCACCGTCTGCACGTGGGGTTGGAAAAGCTTCTGTTGTGAGGATTGCTCCATGAATCAAGGGGCACTTATTATTCCTGACCTATGGACACCAAACTAAGCACCCAGTGCCATCATTGTGGCCACTGCAAACTCTCCTGTATGTGTCGCAAGGCCCCCTGTGGGCAGCCCCACTTTCCCATGGAGAACCTCCCGCTTAGACTAATCACGGCTGGTCACCCGGGCCCAGGCACACTGCCCCTCCAAGCAAAACCAGCGTTCTGTTAACAAAATAGAAGCAGGATGAGTACTGGGTGGGTAGCCGACAATGCCACCCAGATGCCCAACCTCACCCTAATTAAAGAAATGAAAATTTGCACTACAATAGTGTATCATTTTTCATCCACATGACTGTCGAACATCACACATTTTGATAATACCCAGTGTTGGCAACATTGTAGGAGACCTTCATTCTACTTAATTTTTGGCAGGAATGAATAATGGTATAATTTTTGAAGGGCATTTTGCCAATATCTATCAAAATCTTAACAATTCAGCAATTCAGCTCTTAAGTATATACCCAAAATAATTGAAAATAGGCACTCAAACAAATATTGCTGCCCCCAGGGCAGTGGGGCGGGGGGGGGGGGGGTCGCTGCACGATGGTCACTCACGTGGTCACTCTCTCCAGTACAGCCAGGTAGTGTGCTAGGTGCTGGAGCCGGGCCCAGAGTAAAGATTACCCTTTTCCACTGTGTTAGAACTTCCGACATCTGAGAAGGAGGCTTGGCAGCCGAATGTTCCATGACACAGAGCAGGGGTTTTACAGAGGCAGGCCAAATGGTCAATTATTCACTTTCCATCAAGGGAAAGGAGACACAGTGGCTGTTTTTCAACTGCGTGGAATTTTCCAGCTTCCAGTGTGGGTGTAAGGTATTAATTATTGTTAGAATTTCAGGAGAGATCAGCAGATCCGAGGTTGGAAGGAAGGAGGCATGTGCCTGAGGAGACGACAGGGAGAGGGACCAAGGACACACGACGCCAGGAAACTCTGGGCTCAGCCTCAGAGAACCTGGCCACATCTCAGCTCAACCTCCAACATACCCTGTAAACTCGGGAGCCCGAGAACCTCCCTACGCTTCATCTTCACTCCGTGCCTCACAGCCCAGCAGAGGGGATTAAATGAGACATGGGTTGTGAATATTTTTGGCAAATAGAAGGTAAGCGGTATTACTGTTGTTCATTATTTGTCATCATTGATACCACTAGTTCTCAACTTTGCCTAGACTAGCCCCAAGCAGGCCACTCAGAATTATTTCTCGTGTGTCCCAGGAGTCAGTTTTATCAATCCTCTTTTGTGATGGGGATTGGGACCTATAAATATGAGGCTGAGGGCCAGGACCAAACTCATCTTATGCCACCATGAGCCAGGGTGACACGAGGAGCAAGGGGAGCACTCCTGGTGTGGATAGAGGGAATTCCTGGTGAGGAGAGAGGGCATTCCTGGTGCGGATAGAAGAAATTCCTGGTGCGGAGAGAGGGAACGGGGGCCTTTAGGACAGCGGGTTTCACTCAGGTGCATCCCCAGGCCTGTCCTGCATCCCCATGTGTGCCCTTCACTATGTATTTGCTCCACCAGAGCCAGCAGCCCCCAGTCCTTCTTAGGAAAAGACAGTTCAGCCTCTTGTAAGTTAGGGCCACTGGGAGACGGCACTGAGCCAGTAACACAAGGCCTGACGTGAATCACGTGTCTCGCGGTCCTAACCAGGGCTGACCTGTGGCCCAGGGCTCTCCTTTTGAAAGCTCTGCTCTGGGATTCTTCTGAAACCATAATGTGAGGAAGACAGCAAAGCAGAGGTTCCCTTCCTTACCTTGGCTGACCACCGCCTGGTTCATTCAGAGAGCAAGGCCTATAATGCTCTCTGCCCCACGTGATACCCAGCATCCTAGAACTTTTCCACCTCACCAGCGTGTTGCTGGGATTACGCAGCCCCCACAGAGCTTGGGGGTCTTCAGGCAGGTGATGGAGAGGCCGCCCAGGATTTCAAAGGCCATCCTTCCCAGGGCAGGGATTCTGTCTCCTCCGCCCTCACACCCCAGGCCAGCACAGTGCCTGGAGTTTTCTCAGTTCCCACTCAACAGCAGTTAATTAGACGAGTTGGCTAAGCACGAAGTTCTCCATTTCCAATCCCATTGCCTGCTGCGTCTCTGTTGGCTATTTATTGATTTTACATTAGTAAAACATATACTCTTGGGAGCATGAACCTAGGGGAAGATGGGAATTTAAAACCAGGTAAAACGGTCATGCCAGTGACTTCTGGAAGGAATCTTAGCTCTGGATGATGCTCTGAACATGGAACTGGATGCTTTCAAATCAGGCAATCATTTAAATACAAGAGTCCTTAATACTACATCTCAAAGGAAGTTTATAGCTCCAAGGGGGTAAATGTGATTTAAAAAACCAAACATTATTTGGCCTATTCCCTCTATTTTTGGAGTCACATTTAACATATTTATCAGCTTCTTACAGGCAATCATATATGAGCTCCAATATTTTTATTATTGTTATTTGTAAATCTGCCTGTATTTCCAGAGCCTTCCTCTTTCAATCTTACAGGAAATGGCTCTCTCTGCCAAGAAACTAGAGGTTGCAAGGCTGTAACTGAGGAGCTGGTTCAGGATCTCAGGTAAGTGGCTCCCAGCTGCGAAACCACCAAGATTTCTCTGGGTCTCATTTTCCTTGTCTGTTACATGGGATAACCACAACCAACCGACAGAACTGGTGTGAGAATTAAGGAATGTGTCTACAAAGAGCTTTAGACATTTACTAATGTTGGTTGTTAGAAATAAGAATAAGTGGCTGGGCCGGGGGAAGGGGGAGTGACTACTTCCATTTTGGGGTGATGAAGAAGTCTGGAACTAGAGAATGGGTGGTTGCACAACATCGTGAATGCATTTAACGCCACTGAATGGTACACTTTAAAATGGTTAAAAGGGTACAATTGATGTTATTTGTATTTTATCTCAATAAAAAACATTTTTTTAAAAAAAATAAATGATTGAATTTCTACTTCCATCTAAGAGTGAGCTGTTTGAATCAGACAACTCTTGTACTGAGAAAAACTATAAAAGCTGGATACAGTTTTTTAGAAAACAGCCATTTGAAGACATCAAAAGAGAAATCACTGCAATCAGGGCTTGAGGGCCAAGGTCCCAGGGAAAAGCAAAGGCACTGGGGTGAGCTTGACATCCTCTGCTGCTTCTCCCCTGAAGGACAAAGATGGAGGACTTACAGGGTCAGATATCAAGATCAACTTTAACGCTAAAGTAATAAAGTTAGTGTAGTGTGGCACAGGACAAAGAGACCAATAAAGGAGAACAGCGAGTCCAGAAATAGCGCGTACGTATAATGGATTTAGACAGCGGCCGTACTGCAGAGCTTCTGGGAAGGGGCAGCTGGGTCAACTGGGTAAACATACGAGAAAAAAGTAAATCTTGACCCCTATCTCACACCATACACACAAAGCAATTCCAGATGCATCAAAGTCCTAAATAATGACAGGGAAAACAATAGAGCTTCTGAAAGATATCATAGGAAAATGTCTTCATGATCTTGGAATAGGAAAACATTTCTTGAACAAAAAATATAAAGAAAACGATAATTTGGACTGCATTAAAATTAACTTCTGTTCATCAAAAGACACCATGTAGGGAACTGAAAAGGAAAGCCACAGAATGGGGGAATATGTTCAAAACATACATATATATATATATATATATATATATATATATACACACACATATATATAAATGACTCATAACCAGAATACATTAAAAAAAACACACCTACAAATAAACACGAAAAAGGCAACACAACATTTTAAGAAATGGGCAGGAGATTCTAATAGGTATTTCACAAAAGAGGATATCTAAATGCCCAATAAACATATGTAAAGGTAAAAATGCAAATTAAAGCCATAAAAAAATACTACTACATACCCAACAAAAATTGATAATACGTTGTTCTGGCAAGCACATGGAGCGACCAGATACCCAAACACTGCTGCCCAGGGTATTATTTGGTCAACCATTTTGGAAAACTCTGTGGCAATATCTGTTAAAGCTGAATATTCTAGGTATATGTGCAACAAAAATACTTATATCTGCATCAAAAGACATACAAAAAAAGATTACGGTCCTGCTACTTGTAATAGCCCCAAACTGGAAACAACTCCAATGTCCACCAAGAATAGAATACACAAATAAATTATAAATTTATTTTTAATAACTTGGTTTTTAATATTTATTCATAATTTGAATAAATTATAGAGTATTTTTATAATGAAATACTCTGCAGCAATAAAAATCAATAAACTTCTGGAGTCAGCCCGGTGGCGTAGCGGTTAAGTTTACACACTCTGCTTCTGTAGCCGGGGTTCGTCCGTTTGGATCCTGGGTGTGGACCTGTGCACTGTCAAGCTATGCTGTGGAAGATATATACGTCCCACATATAAAGCAGAGGAACATGGGCACAGATGTTAGCTCAGGGCCAATCTTCCTCAGCAAAAAGAGGAGGATTGGCAGTGGATGTTAGCTCAGGGCTAATCTTCCTCAAAAAAAAATCAAGAAGCTTCTATAAGCACAAAATGGATGAATCTCACAGATATGTTTGAGCAAAAGGATCCAGACACCAAAGAACACAGTCAGTATGATTCTTCTTATATAAAATTCAAAATCAGACAAAACAATCTGTGGCCAGAGAAATCAGACTACTTGTTCCCTTTGGTGTGGGTGGTGAGTGGGAGGGGCGGGAGAGGACCTCTGGTGTCGGTGACATCGTACTTCTAGTCTGGGTGGGACTGCATTGCTGTGCTCACTTTGTAAAAATGCATGGAGCCATGCACTTATCATTTCTGTACTTTTCTATATGTATATTTCAAAAAAAAAATATAATAATTTATCTTAAAATTATTTATTTATTTATTTATTTATTTATTCCTATTATTATAGGAACAAATTGTTATCAAAATACACATAGTTGTCTCCACAGAGAGAAGTCACAAGCAATTTTTTTCTCTACTACTTTTTCATAGGAGTATTCTTGGGTTTTCTGCACCCAGCAGGCTTGATTTGTATAATAAAAACTTATTAAATATACCCTTTAAATTGTATTTTAGATAAAAAATGACATGGAGAAATCTAGGTGACACACTGAGTTGAAAAAGTGGCTTAAAAACCAGTAGGCTGAGCTACTTCAACATAATCAAGGCCATATACAAAAGCCCACAGCTAACATCATACTCAATGGTGAAAGACTGAAAGCTATCCTTCTAACATTAGGAACAAGACAAGGATGCTCACTTTTGCCACTTCTCTTTAACATAGTACTTGAAGTCCTAGCCAGTGTAACTAGGCAAGAAAATGAAATAAAAGGAATCCAAAATGGACAGGAAGAAGTAAAATTATCTCTGTTGACAGACAATTGGATTTTATACGGATAAAACCCTAACGATTCCACCCACAAAAAAGGAACGCCAAACCTGTTAGAACTAACAAATGAATACAGCAAAGTTGCAAGACACAAAATCAGCACACACAAATCAGCTGCATTTCTACACACTAACAATAAACAATCCAAAAATGAAATTAAGAAAACAAGTCTATCCATAATAATATAAAATAAAAAAGATACTTAGGAATAAACTTAACCAAGGAGGTGAAAATTTTGTACGCTACAAACATTGCTGAAAGAAATTAAAGAAGACACAAATAAGACTTAATATTGTTAAGATGTCAGTACTATCCAAAGCTATTATAGATTTAATGCACTCCCTACCAAAATCCCAATAACACTTTTTACAGAAATAGGAAAATGCATCCTAAAATTCATACAAAATCTCAAGGGATCCTAAGTAGCCAAAGTTGAAGCCTTAAAGCCCATTCAAAAATCAACTCGAAATAGATCAAAGACCCACATGGAAGCATTAAGACTACAAGCTCCTAGAGGAAAATCTTCATGACATTGGATTTGGCAATGATTTCTTGGATATGACACCGAAAGCACAGGCATAAAAGTAAAGATAGATAAATTGGACTACATCAAAAGGTAAAAGTTCTATACATCAAAGGACATAACCAACAAAGTGAAAAGGCAACCTACAGGATAGGAGAAAATATTTCCAAATCATATATCTGATAAGAGATTATATCTAGATTATATAAAGAACTCCTACAATTCAATAATAAAGAAAACCCTCAATTTAAAAATAAGCAAAGGACTTAAATAGATATTTCTCTAAAGAAGATACACTAACGGCCAATAAGTACATGAGAAGATGCTCAAAGTCAACATCATTAAAGAAATGAAGATCAGCCTCACAATGAGATACCACCTCAAAGCCACGAGGATGGCTATTATAAAAACAAAAACTCCAGAAAATAAATGTTGCTGAGGATGTCGAAAATTTGCAATCTTTGTGCACTGTTGATGGGAATGTAAAACGTTGTAGTTACTACGGAAAATAGTACAGCAGTTTCTTAAAAAATAAAAAATAGACTTATCACATGATCCAGCAATTTCACTTCTGGATATACACCCCAAAGAATTAAAAGCAGGATCTTGAACAGATATTTGTACACCACTTTCATAGCAGCATTAGTCACAACAGCCAAAAGGTAGAAGCAGTCCAAGTGTCCATGGACAGATGAAAGGATAAACAAAATGTGGCTTATGCTACAATGGAATATTATTCTGCCTTGAAAAAGAAGGAAATTCTGCAATATTCCACAACATGGATGAACATTGAGGACACTATACTAAGCGAAATAAGTCAGTCACAAAAGGACAAAACTATATGATTCCACTTATATGAATCAAATCCATAGAAAGAGAAAGTAGAATGGTGGTTGCCAGGGGCTGGGGGAGTGGGGAATGGGGCGTTGGTGTTTAATGGGGACAGAGTTTCAGTTTTGCAAGATGAAAGGAGTTCTGGGCATGGATGGTGGTGGTCGCTGCACAGCAATGTGGATGTACTTAACACTGCTGAACTGTGCACGTAAAAATGGTTAAGATGGTAAATTTGGGGGCCAGTACTGTGGCCGAGTGGTTAAGTTTGTGTGCTCCACATCAGCGGCCCAGGGTTTCGCTGGTTTGGATCCTGGGCATAGACCCAGCACCGCTCATCAAGGCACGCTGAGGCGGTGTCCCACACATCACAACTAGAAGGACCCACAACTAGAATATACAACTATGTACTGGGGGGCTCTGGAGAGAAGAAGGGAAAAATAAGATTGGCAACAGATGTCAGCTCAGGGCCAATCTTAAAAAAAAAGACGGTAAATTTTATGTTATGTGTTACTATGCTATGTGTAAAAAGAAAAAACCCAGTAGGCTCTATAACCTCAATTTTGGCAATGAATGGGGGAATTCATGTGCAAACAAAAAGGCTAGAAGATCATAAACTAAAATCATTGTCAAGGAAGACGAAGAAATACAGCAAAATGTCAATTGTTGACTCCATGTGGTAGATATGCATTTATCGTAATATTTTTTCAGTCGTTTGATATGCTTAATTTTTTATAATAAAGCTTAGGGAAAATGATAACGGTAAGCATTTCTGAGTAGTAAGATGCAGGTATTTTAGGATTGTGTGTGTGTGCTTTTCTGTAATCTTCGCATTTTTTATTGCATGTGTATCACTATTGTAATTGGAAGAAAGTGTTTCAGAAGAAGCGGCTGCCAGCTGTCTGCCTGCCTTCACCGGGCAGGTGAAAATCTCATTTCTCCTGGTTCCAGCGGAGCCTGAGGGCCCCTCAGCACCAGCATCCAGGGTCCTCACCCTGGGGTATGACCCCCTGGTGTTCCTCTGGGTTGGGAGGGGTAGTTTGTTAGCAATAATAGTAACTAAGAATAGTTACCATTATTCCAAAATGCTACTTAAAAAATACTAAATTGAAGCAGTTTCCCAGGCAATCCCCGCAGCGCCATTACTCAAACTCAACGTGTGTTTGACCAGAGGGAAGCGATGGCGCAGGCAGATGGGGCACTGGGCTCTGCAGGCGGCCTCGGGCCCCACCCTCCCTGCTGTGCGCTGCACCAGGCAGCGTCTCTGCTGAAATGGGTTGAGGCCCGGATGGGAGGATGGGAGCAGCCTTAAACTGTTGCTGGAAGCAGCAAGGGTCACCCGCTCCAGAAAAATGGCACCAGCGGTTTTCCCTGTTCCTGTGTTTTTCTTGACTCATTCTCCCCGCGCCTCCCGGTCCAATGCCTGGCGGGCCCAGCTGCGGGCTGGTGCTCAGTCGAGGTGACTGGTTTCACAGACCTGCTTAGGCACGGCCGTCCCTCCCACAGTGATATTTTGCATCTACAGCGCCTGTCTTGCGGGGAAACACTGCCTTGGACTTGACAATGGGGGCCGAAGGGACAAGTTTTCTGGGAGCACGCAGGCAAACCCCACGCTATGCCCCTGGGCTCCGCGGCCCCTGGGAGCAGAAACGGGGCTCTTTTTGTCCCCGTGTCCCGTGCTCAGCCTCCGCACGTGCACCTACTCTTGCAGGCAGTGCATTGCCATTCTTTTCTGCGCGGTCCTCCTAACTCCATCTGAGGACTGGGGCCTGGCAGACAAAACAGAGGCTTAAAGGGCTGTAGCCCAGGGCTAACGGAGCCAGGGTGGTCACAGAAAATTCTGCAGGTTCTGGATGGTCTTTTCTTGTCGAACAGCTGTCCCTCTCCCACCCAGGCTACGGGACCGTGTGGCTGCTCAGCTCACAGAGCACGCAGCTAGTCACAGCCGCGGCTCAGGTGCCAGACAGACTCCTGCTGCTGAGAAGCACGGCGCAGCCCCCCGCGCCAGGGAGGATGAGCAGGTGTTCGAGGTGGAAGCATCCTCTAGATCTAAAATGGGAGGCGGAGGAGGGGCCGAGCTCTAGAAAAGGAAGTCTCGGTGGTCAGAAGACAAGCACACACGCAGAGCCCTGCCTCCTGTGGAGAGAGGTGTAACCGCACGCTCCCATCTCAGCTTCAGCTACGGGCTCAGAGGCTCGGCCCTGCTCCCTCCCTCCCGGGAGCCGGTCTGTCCGCAGCCTTTCTTCTGTGGGCCTTTGTACACAAGGACTACTTTAAAGCAACACTTTCCTCCCCTTCCTGTTCCATTAATTGCTGGCATCCTCGGACAGCCCCCCTTAGATTTTACTCAGCGCTGGATTTGTCGTCAGTGTAAATTCAGTGTCTCCAGTCACACTACAGATCCCTCAGAGACAGGGATTCTGACCTAACTTGCCTTCCACTTAACCGCCTCAGCATCTAGAGAGACTGCGGGCCTGAAGGACCCCCGTGGACCGAGTTGAAGGAAAGATTCAGGCAGGCCATGTGATTTCTGGATCCCAGTGCAGATTAAAAATGTGCAGCCACTTGTTCAAAAAGCAGTAGGAAAAAAAAGTGCTGTTGAAGACACTATAGTTTTTCTTCTCTCTGGAGTCTCTCGCTCAACCTGCCACGGTGTTTTTTATTTGCTTTCTAATGTTCTAAATTTAAAAGATTAAAAATTTAAATTATTAGGATGAATTTTTGCTGCTCATCTTTGGATCCTGCAATGCCAGTTTTAAATGCAACCATAAACGCAGTTATGTCGCCCGCGGAATCACGGAAATGACGCAATCCCTGTTTCGCAGGGAACACATGCACGTGTGTTTCATTCTCGCTGGGAGCGTGGACACGCTGCGCAAAAGGAACGCAATTGTTTTTCCTTCACTTCTTGACACGCACGCTGCCAACCCTGACAGAGCAGCCAGCGTCAGGGGCAGGGCTGCGGCCGCCCACTTGGCCGTCCTGGACCCTGGCCTCCCCGCCACGGCCTGAGACCCTCGGGGCATGGGGTCAGGAGGCTGGGGCCTGTCCACGGGCTTGTCCGCAGGGCTGGTGGCCTCCAAGTGTGTGTGCTTCAAAATAATTACCAGCAGGAAAGATGTGATGGGCTGGCCCCCCGGGCGTAGTGGTTAACTTCATGCGCTCTGCTTCAGGGGTGGGGTTGCAGGTTCGGATCCCTGGCGGACCTGTCCACCGCTCAGCAAGCCACGCTGTGGCGGTGACCCACAAACCAAAAGAGGAAGATTGGCACAGGTGTTAGCTCAGGGACAATCTTCCCCACCAAAAAGAAAAAGAAGGCAAGATGTGAAAAAGAGAAACTGGAACAGCTGATCTGATGGAGCTGTAATCACAGATGTACAAAAAAGAGAAGGTAACCTTACTGTGACACTTGTCTTGTCGGTGACCTATATAGTGAGAAGATTGTAAACACTAATTTTAAAACGTGGTGCTATAACTATTTGGGGAGGCCTCAAGAGTAGGAGTAAGAGGGAGAAGTCATTCTCCACCATAACACAAAGTCAACGGAATACGTTTAATTTTGATGCATCAACAAATAGGAGAAAAAACATATTCTGTAGAAACATGAAGGTAATTACCAAAATAAAGTGCTAAGGAGTTAAAAATAAATTGTGCCTGGCGGGTGTGGAAAGTGGGGATGGATGGAGAAGAAATAGAAATTGACTGGCATTATGTTTAAATAGCATAGGTATTACTTTGACAAACACTTTAATAATCACAAAAAATTGGAAATAATGAAATAGAATAATAAAGATCTATGAAGAATGATATTGAAATTTTCCAAAATGTTACATTTTGTGGGAAAAAAGTATGGCTCCATTATGATTATATATATTTATCTCCAAAAAGAGAAACAGACCGTGAGCCAGTAATTGTGGTATTTCTGGGGAGTGTGGTCCTTGGGGCTTCCACTTCCCATGTTGTTTGTCCTGCAATTTTGAAATTTTTTTGAAATGCATTCTTATATATTCGTTTTATAAACAGAAAAAGAATAAAATAACCTTTAAAAATGTTTTAAAGAATAGAAAAAAATTAGACGTGACCGCATGAGCTGCTCTGGGAGTGGCTCGGGTAGGTCCTTCAAGTTGTGGTGCTCCTGCACTGGGCGGGTTTCTCCATCCTCAGCACCAACAAGTGTTTTGCAAAATGAACCACCAACCACCTGACCTCCTGCGAGGAGCTGTCTGAGAAGTCACTTTCATTAACATTCAACGAACACAGACGAGCTTTGGTTCTGGCCAAGGTGCCTCAGAAATGGTCTCTGTCAGTATCACATGGGACATCATCTCCTTTTCTTCTTAGTACCAGAACACACATTTAATTTGGGGTGGCAGCATACCTAAATGAAAGACCCCATTTTCCAGCCTTTCCTGAAGTTGAGTGAGGGAAGATTGCTTTAAGAGAGCTGATTTGGCTTAGAGACGATTTTTTTCCTCCTTTGTGTCTCTTCTGCCAATCTGGAACATGGATGTGATGGCTGGTGCTCCAGAAGCCATCTTGGAGTATGAGGCAATGTGTTCAGAAGCCACAGACTGAAGAAATCAGAGGGAAAAGGTAGGACTCTGAGTCTCTGATGACATTGTGGACCTGCTTTGACTAGTAACTCGATTTTTTTCTTTTTCCTTAAGAGAGAAATTCACTTCCATCCTGTTTAGGCTGTTTTATGTAGCAGGAGTTTTGCATTATGTGCAGCCTCAGGGACACTGTGCCTTCAACAGCTGACTCTCATGGTACGGATCAGTGAGCTTCACTCCTCTGAAGACAGAGGCATATAGAATCGCCCCCCAAGAATGGTTTGCAGTTTTACTTCAGGAACAAAAAAGCCTTTCTGAAGTAGATTTAGATTGGGATGGGCATAAAATCACGTTGGACTCTAGGTTCCCACCTTGTAAAATAAGGAATAAGCGACACAACAAATTCCTCCTTCACTCTCCACGCGGTGGATTCTTCTGGGGAGTGTCGGGTCTCCCCATCCTGCACCACTCTCCCCGCGCCCGCACACGCGGCGGGGCAGGCAGGGCGCGCAGGGTGCGGACTGGGCAGCCCCCGGGCAGGACGCGGGACAAGGAACGCTCCCGCACGTGCGGCCGTGCTGTTCTCCTCCCACCCGTGTAGACGGTCTCCGTCGCTCAGGTCATCCGCAGGTAACACGACCCAGCTCCTGACAGCCGGATGCACTGTGCACAGCACCCCCTGTGCTGGGGTGAGTTAGTGTGCACGGGCCACACGAGCTGCGTAGACACGTCCGCTCTTCCTGAGGAAGTTTACCGAACCCGCGGAAGTGGCCATCCACTCCGGAGTCCCGGTGCCGGTGCCATATGAATACCGGCCACGGTAGGAAGAAGACCCTCACAGCCACGTTGGTCTGGGCCCCTACTCCTGCCGGGCTATAGGGCGCATGTCCCCCCGCCCGCTCCTACTTTCCGATTGGCTCAGGGACGAGTCCCCTCCGCCCCCAGGTTGAGGCCTGCAGGGGCCGCTGGGCACCTCCTGAGGGGCCGAGGCAGCTGGTGCGGGGACGGGGAGGGCAAGGGCCCGGCTGCCGGGGCACAGGCTCTCCGCTGGGCCCTGAGGTGCCCCGCTTGGACCCCCGCACGGCCTGCAGCGCCCGTGTCACCATGGCGCCACCTCCCTCTGTCTACACCGCGTGTCTCTGAGGAGACCCGCGCGGCGCCTGGTGCTGGGGGGGGGGGGCCTAGACTCGGACCTGACCTCGTCGCCCTGCTGTCCCCGTCTCTACGGGCCCGGAGCTGCCACACTCCGCCTTCCCTACTTCTTCCCGAGCCTCTCAATCCCAGCCCCTAAGTCTAGACCGCAGCGAGCTGGAGCCGCACGACCGCGTAAACGCAGCCTCGCGGGGCTCCGGCGCGCCTCCGCCTCCGGCAGGCGGCAGGCCGGTGGGGCGGGTCAGTCTGGGCGAGGGCCGTGTGTCCCTCCTGGTGCT
>NC_060281.1:59629718-59658291 GCF_021613505.1 Equus quagga | reverse complement strand
GGGGGGGGGGAGAAGGGAAGGAGGCTTCCCCTAGAACCCGCAGGCCCTCTTGCCTCCGCGGGGAGAGCTCTCCCCTGCCTCCCCTCCCCGCAGCACCTCTGTCGTCCCCCTCCTCTCGCCTTCCAGGTCCCCTCCTCAGAGGCTGTCACTTGTCAGAAGGCCGGCCTGGGGTCTCCCTCTCCGGATTGTCTTCTTGCTGCTTCCTCGTCCTTATAAAAAGTTGTCAGGAGCCCACAGGTGCTTGTGTGTGACCTCCTGAGTGTCACGGGGTCTGGGACAGGACATTGTGAGCCCGGGCGGCTTTGACCTGTGCCCCTGCCTCCATGAATTCCCTTTGGCTCCACAGTGACACCCACTGCAGTGACACCAGCTGGGCTCAGGGCGGGCTGATGGGGCAAAGCGAGGAGGGCCGATCCACCCTTACTTTCACTGTGTATCTGCACTGGACCAGAGGGACAGTTACCCCAGGGAATCTGTCGGGACTGGGGCTTCCGGCCCCTAACAGGGAGAAGAATTCACAGGTGGCTAAGGAAGGTGCGGTAAACTGAGTAACAGCCCCCAAAGATACCCAGATCCTAATCCCTGAGCCTGTGAAGGCCACCTTAAATGGTGAAAGGGACTTTGCACGTGTGATGAAGTTAAAGGCATTGAGGTGGAGAGGTTATCCTGTGTTACCAGGGTGGCCCCGGATGCCCTGACAAGTGTCCTCATAAGAGGAAGGCGGAGGGCCATTTGACAACAGAGAAGTCAGTGTGACCACCGAGTCAAGATGCTTCACTGCTGGCTTTGGAGATGGAAGAAGGGGACACGAGCCAAGGAATGCAGCTCGAGAAGCTGGCTCTCCTCTAGACTCTCCAGAGGCAGCAGGGCCCTGCTCGCCTTGATTCTGGCCCAGCAGATCTGATTTCGGCTTCAGAGCTCCAGAACTATGAGAGAAGAGCGTGTATTGTTCGAGCCACTGAGCGTGTGGGGATCTGTGAGAGCAGCCCAAGGAGCTAATGCAGCAGGCTTGTGCTGGGAGCTGCTTCCTGAGAGCCTCGGCCTGGACCCTTCCTTCTCTTTCCCTCCCCTCCTCTCCTCTCTTCTCTCCCTCTCTCTCCACCCCTCTCCCATCTCTCTCTTTGTCTCTCCCTCATCTCTCCCTCTCTCCTCCTCCCTTTCCCTCCTTCTCTTCACCACCCCGGGGGGAGGCTGGCCTTGCCTGTGCCAGGGAAGGGCATTTGGCGTCAGCTGTGAAGCAGCTGCTGGAGGCCGTCTGCGCATTCGCTGCCAAATCCGTGTGTAAGCTTGTGGTGGTCACAGCTGAACAAGACGGGCTTGAGCATGCAGTTGGGCTTGTCCTCTGAGAGACAGACAGACCCAGGCCACAGGGCTGAGAACATCCCACCCCCGCCTAGAATGAGAACAGCAGGGTGGCTAACCTGGGGCGTTCTGTGGCCAGGCTCCTGTCATTGTCACAGTGTCCTCAGGAGACAGGCTTTGGCTTCTGTTTTACAGAGAAGGAAATTAAACCCCAGAGAAATTAAGTAATTTGCCCAAGATCACACCATTTAAGCTCAGTGTGTGACAGAATCCGTATTTAAACATATGCTTATCTGATCCTCAGACCCAAACATTAGCTACCAGCTCGCTGCTTTCTTCACGTGTGGAATTCCGGCCTCGCAAATCAAATGAGTGCGTCAACAGCGCGGAGGTGGGCAGGGGGAGACTCAGAAGGGCTAAAGGAATTGGGGGCTCTTCCTTCAGACAGAAAGAGGCCAAAAGAGCAGAATTCAGACTCATGAAAACACACTTAGCGGATCTGAACCGGAACAACATGTTAGCAGATTCCTTAAGGAAGAGCATTTTCCTGAAGCCGCAAAAGGAGACAGGGACGCTAGGAGGGGTCTGTGTGATAAGGGGACTGTTATCTGAACACTTTGTCTACATGTATTTAAAACAGTTGAAAACTTGATTCTCATTCGCATATGGAATGAACACGTGTCAAAGAGTGTATTCGACTCATCCATGTGGAGACCAGTAAGTTGATAAAAATGGGTTTGAGGGCGTTTGAGAAACAAAGGTTAATACTGTCCATCTGGCCAAGCATTAAAAAAAGAGCCTTCAGGTATGGTGGCCGATTACATACAGAATTGGCTGCTGTCCTACAGCGCATCAAAAGGTCATCCTCTGCAAGGGAGGTTCGAACGCTCTTGTCGCCTCCACTGGGTGGGGGTCTACACACTCACGTGTCCTTTCTCAGCAAACAAGAGGATAACAAGGTCACACTCAGGTTCACCCCCTAGATTATTAAATAATAACCAGCTACAATTGTTGGATGAGCTGTTCAGCAATGTGCCAGGATCACATTGGAAGTTCATGCTGCCCATGCTGTCCGCTGTTGCTGTGAAGATCAGTGAAACCAGTGCATGGAATGACACAAGCCCAAAGCAACTTTGTCCTTTCTCACATCTCCCCACTAGCTTTGCTCTGTCAATCAGTACTTCTTTCCTTTAGTGCAAATATGACAGATCCCGGGGTTTTTCCAGGCGCACTTGTAGACAATGAAAAGCTGTTCCAATATCAAAGCTGGACCCTCTCGCGGAATGTGAGGCTGCCGGCTTCTCCCAGCTGGTTTCTGCCTCCGGCTTGAAATCCTGCAGTGGCTGGGGAGCTGCTTCCATATTTCTCCCTCCCCCTCCTCCCGGACTACTAACCTACTAACCTCTGTTTTGGGCCCCTCTGGGGACAGGCATAGAGGCCACAAGGGGAAACGAGGGACAGAAGCCCCTGCTACTCGCCTGGCACAGTGGTAATCTGCCGCGGTCCCCCATGTGGGGCACACTTCCAACACTGACTTTCTCTCTCCTGGAATGGCCCACCCTCCTTGGCCCTCCCCTCTCTCCCGCTAGGCCTGCGCCATCCAGTGCAACAGACGCTGGTCACAGGTGGCTATTTACATTAATTAATATGAAATAAAATAGAGAATTCAGCCCCTCCATTGCACTAACCATGTTTCAAATGCCCACATGGGGCTGGCTGCTATCAGATTGGTGCCATCTCGTTTGTTATAAAGGTGCACTGGCTCTATCCTGAAGCCTGTCACAGCACATGCCGATGTGTACGGCACTACACATAAAAGTACATTGTCACAACGGGTTAACAAAACTTTTGTTTTCCTTCCGAAACTGTGTTCACCCCAGAGAGGGAGGGATAGTGCAAAGAGGCAGCATGGAGTGGTGACCACGGTGGGTGTCGGAGCGGTGGGAGGAGCTCTCCAGAACGGCGCTGCCCCAGCCCGGCTTCTCACTGCCACATGACTGACCTTCAGGCCGGATCATGCTTAGTGTGGGGCCGCCCTGGGCACAATAGGATAGTTAGCAGCACCCCTCGTTTCTCTTGCTAGATACCAGTAGCACCCCTTTCCCAGCCATGACAACCAGCAATGTCTCAGACATCGCCAGTGTCTGCGGGCGTCAATTGCACCCGCTTGAGGACCGCTGCCCTGGACCCCTCCTGAGTGAGTCGGCCACCTCCCCTGGCTCCTGCTGGCTGTGCTTCCTGAGCCGGTCTCTTGCCCGAGCCTCGGCCCCTTTGTCCAGCTCTCTGCTGAGCTTGTACGTCCTTCCCCCGTCTCACCGCGCAATCGCCCCATCCCGTTTATGAGAAGGCTTACTTGTCTTCCAGGCTTTGGCTTTTGGTGGTGCTCATGATCATGCAGAAACATTTACTGTGCTGGCCTGGATTTCTGCTGTCCTCTTCGAGTCTGTTTCTGGGAGGACTCTCCACAACACATAAGGCTGATATTCAAGAAGGGCGGGGGAACCGAAGGAAGAGCCAAGAGGACAAACAGTGTCCTTCCACTCCCACCTGCCGCCTTCACCCCCACCCTCAGTTTCCCACAGTGCCCCCTCAAGAAGACGTGTGTCACCGCCCACCTCCTGTCCTAGTCCAAGAGCAGAAGGCTGGCCCAGAAAAGCCTCTCAGTGAAAACATCACATCCAGTGATGCTGTTCACCTTTGACATGGCGTTTCCAGGACACTTGACTGGAGGAAACACCTTGTGACACGAGTGACTATTGGTCATCAGTAGCTCAGCTCCTGGAATCCGGCCCTGGCCTGTTGGTAAATTTCAGACCGGACACCTTCGTTCACCAAAATGATAAGTATATACATAAAAGGGACTAAAATTCTGGACAGATGCCACACTGAAACTGTTTAGAGGAACTCTCTGCTTGGCTTCGTGGCCGTCTTTGATGGTGGGCCAGCTCTCTCCAGCATCCAGCCTTGCTCAGCACGACACCCACACCTCCTCTGAAGGGAGGCAAGCTTCCTGGACTCTCAGCCCCCATTGTCAAACACAAGCTGGTCATTGGCTGTTGAAGCTCAACTGCATGTAGAAACTTGCAAGGGGGTTGGGAGCAAAAACAACAGGAACCATTCTTCCAACACACAATGGCCGAGTGTGTGCTCTGGGTAGCTCTGTGCTCGGGACGATGTGCTCAGAAGATGCCATTGCAGGAATTACAATCAACCAATTCTGTCTGCCTCACTCGCCAGCCAGCTCCCCTGGCAAGTAGAGATTTGCTGTATTCCCCTGCCCAAATGGGCCATCACTCCTTCTTCCCTGGGGGCCCCTTCCCTCTGCTTCATGTGAATTCACAATACATTAAGGATCTGGGAGAGGGTAGGAGAAAGTGCAGCCTTTGCAGTGTGAGGTTATAAGCACAATGAAGATAGTTTTATCCCCTTCACACCAGCTGTCGAGTGACCACAAGGGCAGATCACTCAATGGGCCACCAGGCATCTCCTGTGCCTGGCACCTGGCCAGAGCTCCGGGATGCTGCTTCCCCGAAGCACAAACTCACATCTCTGCCCCTGTCAGCATAGGCAGCCCAAGGCCGAGGCCTGCCCCTTCAGACTTGCCGAGAAATAGTTGGAAAACATGAGGCACGTCGATCTTATCCCTCAGTAGAGAAAACCAACTCGGTGCTTCTTGGAGAAAGCTCATCTTGTAGGAGATCAAGTAGTTGAGCATTTCAGTCCACGGTTTTTTCTGTCTTTTTATTTTTCTCCATCAACACACGTGCTGGGAGGCATCCATGTGTGCCTGTAGCTGACATTCTCTGTCCGTGTCTTGAATCCAAGTTTGGAGGGAGGGAGTTGGGGAACTTTGCTTTAGATAAAGAAGGAAATGAGTGTTCCCTTGAGAGCCCTGCCGTCCTCCTGGAGCATCGCTCTCCTTCCTACATGCAGGCTGCACCTGTGCACAGCACAGACGTCTGCACCTGAGGACATCTGGAGGGGCAGGAGACCAAGAGGGCGCCCGCTCCTGTCAGAGGTCTAGACGTATGCAAATCTCCCAATGAAATATGCAGACCTGGCAGAGGCCTAAAACAAATGTGATGTTTGGGCTATTTTTAAAAATTTCATATGGCCTATTTAACCCTTAGCAGATATTACGATTGAGTGACAGAATTCAGAATTGTCATGCCCTCCATCAGAAGCCTGAGTGGCAAAGATGGATCCAGATGGCTCTCCCTGGAGGAGCCGCCGAGAGGGAGGTAAGGACAAGTCTCCCTGTTGGGCTCCTGGCCACAATCCAATATGCAGATGTCACTGTGAGACACGTGCTGAGGCATCTTACTCGCTCCTCTGACCAGGGACCAACATTATTAAATATTTAAGTCAACTTTCCTTCCTTCAATCTCTTATTGCAATGGATGTGAAATCTGCTGCGGGTCCCATTCATTCCATCAGCATTTATTAAGCCTGTTAGGTGCTAAGCCCACTGTGTTGGAGATGAAATCTTCAAAGCCCATGCATGTGGAGGGCTGGCAGTGCTTCGCAGAGACACCCACGAGCATGTCAGTGCAGGGGCTGCGTGCTGGGGTAGGGTACGAGTGAGCTGTGGACTTCCATCTGAGGGCATCTCCACTAGCCTCCTGGGGCCTTTCTCTTTGTCCAAGGGAAGAACTCCAAACAAATGAATCCCCAAACCAAGAGAAGTCTCCAACTCAAATCACCATGATTCAGCCCAGTTGGTTTTCCAGCTTTCATTCGCACACACACAAAACACACATATGATACAAATTCTCATTTCTACAACATTATTCCTCCCTTGGAGACTGCACAATTTTTGATAGTTCTCACTTCCAACTTATGTTTCCAGTAACTATTTTAATTTATTACACTGTGCCTTCAGTTCCTCATCCACTTCCTTGGCAAAGAACACACTGTCCCACGACATCTCCCTCTGCCGCCATCCCCACACGCTGCCCCCACTCTTCTGCGGCAAGGGCTGCCCTCTTCAGTCACGCACATCTTGTGAGTTTCACAGGTAATGATTTAGGGATCTTGCATGTGGGGTCATTGGAAGTCCAAGAGAACCATCCCACTTTTGAGCCCTTTTCAATCCTTCGTGGCAAGTGTCAGGATTCCTACTGAGTCACATTCTTCTTGAGACCCCCAACTCCCACCTCCCCTCTCAGATCCCTTTCACCAAGCCTATGTCCCTCCTAAGAGTCTGTAGGCAAACTTTCCTTTTTTCTGGACTCAGTACATTGATGCAGATCTGAGATCACAAATATCCTTAATTCTTTTTCAGAAAATCTACCTGGACCTAGGCCCCAAAAGGACTTGAGTCACTGATTCAGTTAGAATGCAGTTGGTTGCAAGTAACAGAAACTCGTCTATAAACATAAGGACATTTATTGCTTATTAACAGAAAATTCGAAACTGACTGGCCCCAAGCTTAGTTCATCAGCTCCATCATGACATCAAAGACCGAGGGTCAGTCCTCCCACCTTGTCAACCTCAGGGTGTGGGGGCTGTTCCCGCCTCAATCACAGAATCCCCGTAGGAACTCTAATCAAAAGGTCTTCACGTGACAGCAGCCAAAGTGGAACATCTTCCTTTTTATCACATGGGGAAAATTGTTGCCCAAAGCCCCAGCACGCTTCCACTTACATTTCATTGGCCAGGAATGATTCACACCCCCAGTCCTGGAGCAAGCACTGGCAAACAGTGATCACCATAATTGACTTAGATAAATTAGGACGGATCCCCTGGGGTTGGGCACATCCTCAGCCCTTCTCCCTGAAAATCAGGAGTCTATTAGCAAACTAGAAGGGGGAATAGCAGTTGAGTGGCAACAGTAGTATCTGCCACAGTTGCTCTCTCAAGAAGCTATCTACATACAGCAGAAATCTAATACTGGACCTAGGGGCTGCGTTTCCACTGTTTACCACAGCAGCTCTGTGGGATGCTGTGTCCTGACACCTCCAACACTCTCCTAGAACATTCTCTACCTCTCCAGTTGCCCCTACCCTTCTAAGTGGAATTAAAAGGAAAAAGCATCCTCTTTATTATTTTTTTTAAATAGAATAAGAGAATGCCATTTGGAACTGATTCAGTAAAATTAGGGAAGGTAATTGGCAGCATTGGCATAGTTCTAGCTTACCATTATTTTGAAGGAGGGCCCATTTAGCTGGTCACCCTAATTTGGATAGAAGAGATGTTGCGGTGTGAAGAGTGTCTTGCACCTGTCCTAGCTAAATGCACTAACACGTCAATAAAGGAGGCAAAGTTTCTCTGAGTCCGAGCATGTGAGCACCGTCTCTTACGCCCCATGAGTCCACCCGCGAGCTGGTCACTCCAGATCCTACTGGGTCACCAGGAAGGAACAAGTAACTGCCTAGCGTGGGTCAGGGATGGCTTCCAAGAGAAGGTAAGAGGTGGTTACCTTGAAGGATGAGCAGGAGTTCACAGTAGGCGAGGAGGAAGGGCATTACAGGCACGAGGACACGAAAGCACGAAGAACACAGTAGACTCCAGGCCAGGAGCACCTGGAGCATCTGGGACCTGTAAGCCTCAGGTCAGCAGATGAGGATCATCAAGGAGGCCGAGAAGGTGGACAGAGGGCGACTCTGATGGGCCTTGGAATGCCCAGCCCCAACTTTAATTTACAAAAAATAGGAGCCAGGAGAATTCTGGAGAAAGGAAGAGATGTAGCCAGGCTTGGGTAGTGTGCTTGTTCTTGAACCCGACCAACCTTCTGCAAGCAAGAAAGTGGGATGGACTATGAGTCTTCTCGTAGTCTGACGGCTCTTCGTCTGAATCTCCGGAGGTCTGAAGGATTCAGACTCCGTCCATACTGAATCCTGGTAGAGGTAACTCTGTGTGTCATATTGGGGTAATTGTTTACAGGCTGAAGCTGGGCTAAATTCTCCATGTCTAGGAAGTCATTGGCCTTCCTGGTTTAATTTAAAAACAAAACGAAACAACAAAACCTAACAGCAAAACTATTAAAATAACATTGCCAGCCAAGTTCAGACAAAGTCATGCACAAGATCAATAATTCCAACCCTTTGTAGGTAACATCTCCCTTCTGAGTACTGGTGAAAGGGGAGTCGGTGAGAAGCTTTGGGTCTACCGTCAGGCTGCGAACATAAAGGCAGGCACGGGGAGGCGGCCATCTCTGCAGGAGTAGTTGTAGAAATGCAAGCGTCCACTGATAAGCAGACGAGTCAGGTGCCCTTGCAGTCCCGTAAAATCGCCACATTGTTTAGATTTCAGGACTCCGTGAGGCTGCACTCTAAACATTTTGCCACTTAAGAAGTGAAAAAGAACCAGTAGGTGTCTTGCCGCCGGAGTGGTTTAGGTGGGAGCCGGCAGACGGCCTTCAGGGCTCCTGCGGGACTGGTGGACAGAACTGAGTGGAAGAGAATTCAGGGACCAGGCCACGGTCAGAGAGAGAGCTGGGCTGGATAGGCGGGGCAGCCACAGGAGAGCAGAACTAAGTGGCCTCACGGCCACTACACATCTGCCATCCCTGCCTGAAACTGTACTCCAATGGGAGGCTTCAGCGCCCGTCAGCTGACACGAACACGCATGTCCTCCGCTTCCAGACTCTACACGGTCTTTGAAAAAGGAAAACCCCAGCTCTCCAAACTTGCCAGCCTTATTAGTGTAATTAGTGACATCCGTTTAAAACTCTGACACTCATTTCGAATCAGGAAAAATAGGTCTGTTAAATAGTGAAACCACAAAAACCATCATTAATTGTGCGTCTCCTGTATGTTAGTTGTGGGGCTGAGCTCTTTGCATATGTTGTCCTGTTCGATCCTTACAACCATCCTGTTATGGAGTGGGATTATCTCCAATTTACAGGTGAGAAATGTACCACAGAGCTGTTAAAGAAGTCACCTCAGGGGCTGACTCCGTGGCCGAGTGGTTAAGTTCGCACGCTCCACTGCGGCGGCCCAGGGTTCGGATCCTAGGCGCGGACATAGCACCGCTCATCAGGCCACGCTGAGGCGGCATCCCACGTCCCACAACTAGAAGGACCTGCAACTAGGATATACAACTATGTACAGGGGGGGTTTGGGGAGATAAAGCAGAAAAAAAAAAGAAGTCCCCTCATTCACATAGCTAAAAAGTGTTAGAGCCAGGATTTGAACGCAAGTCCGTCCATCTGTGAAGCCTGGCTCTTCACCACTTCAGTACACTTCCCAAATGGGGCAAGAACGGCTGCCTAACTCTTTGGGAAAAGACGTTTAACAAAAGTAAAGTTAGACGTCTTCTCTCAGCACATACCTAAAGTACATCCCAATTTGCCATGGAATCTTCCAGAAGGTAAGGCAGGACCTTTGCCTTGTTCCCATGGCATCTCAGTCCATAATAAGAACCTGACATACAGCAAGTACCTTGTACCAGGAGCAGGGAACTCCTAGATCCGGCTGTCCCTTGGGTATAATTTGCTTCCTTGAGCTGAGAACATATTTAAGGACTGTGCGATATTCGGTCACTTTTATCCTTTGCCAGCCTTTGATTCAAGTACCAGAAAATGTGTAGATCAAGTTTCATAGAGGATTTTCTGGTTTAAAAACAAATGACAGCAACAAAAAGGAGTCACATAATCCAGCCGGAATCGCAGTGTGGGTAACTATCAGAAAGATCCCACCCCCTCCTTTTTAAAATAGATCATTCACACAACTTAGAACAGGGAAGAAATATGTCAGATGGGCGTTTCACGCCCAGAGCAGCCAGGAAGGCAGGGCCCCTGGTGTATTTTGCTGGCAGGTTCTGTCATCCCAAACCAGGAGTTGTCAGAAGACACAGAGCAGCTCAACTTGTTGGTGATCTTCTCTGGCTTAACCCTGCAATGAAGCACGACACACAGAATCCAGCAAACGTTCTCATCCCAGACGTCAGCATCTCCATCTCAGGACATTGGGGCACGGCACGGGGAGGGACGGAGAATGGGGAAGGGGGCTCTGCAGGCGAGAGTGGCTGCTAGTAACAGGTTGGGTTTGGGAACCCTGGAGGAGAGTGAGAAGGGGAGTGAGTTCCACGGGCGGACCTGGTGGCCTGACGGCTGCTTGCTGCTAAACCAGCACTTGATTCAGTATGGCCTCCTCACCCAACACTGCTCTCGGGCACAATTTCACGGTTTCAAGCCGACCTCCTGCACGTGCCCAGGCCCTTCGCCCCACCCTCGCCCGAATCCAATCAAAGACTAATTTGGAATGGGAGCTCTGGTGCTTGCTGGCTGGGAGGTGGTGGGATGGAGTACAAAGAGCAGGGGCTTAGACAGGAGAGCGAAAACTCGCACCTGTGCGGGCCGGAGGGCCTGCAGCTTTCCTAGGTGAGGGCTAAAGTTGGAGAGCCACAGGTCCGCATTTGTTCAGTCTGCACATCAGTTTCCTTGTCGTAAAATGGGGCTGTTTTGAGAGTTAATAGAGAATAAAAGGTCACACTAATTGGCTGTGCGATTTTGGACAAGTTGATGTCTGTGCCTCAGTTTCACCACCTGTATAATGGGGACAGTAATAATGGCCTTGCCTAGCTCACAGCATGCTGTGAAGGTTAAAAACTGGTTAACATATAAAGGGGCTTCTAAATTATAGAGCATTGTGGTGTCACAGGAATTGATGCTTCCACGAATCCTAGGAGCTGACACTCATTTCTCTCACCTTGGCTCCTCTTACCCAAGGTTTCGTCCTCCATAACCTTATACCTCTGCCAACCCCTCAACTCCTATCCTATAGCCAAGTGGTGTTGTTCCTGCACCAACCCCCCATCCTGAGCCATCCCTCCACCGTGTCACTTAGTCACTCATATCCACCCACAGCTGACTTCCTGGTGTGGAAGGGAGCAGGGAATGGGCGGCCGTGTTCCGCAAAGACTTCTCTGATGGGAATGTATGGGGGTGGGGACTGGCCTCTGAGCCCTGAGCCCTGGAGTAAGCAAGTGAGAGAAGGACACAGGGATCTCCTGGCCACTGAGGGGCTGTGTCAGGGTGTGTGTCCTCTAGTGACCATGATGGTGTCTGGCTGGAGGCTCATGAGTGTGAGAGCAACCACAGCAGCAATGCAGACACTGTTGATCCCACGATGCTGATATTGATGGATTCCAGAGAGCTGATGAAAGAAGGGAAAAACTTGCTCAGTTTGACATAAAAACGTCAATAAAATCCTACCATTTATGAAGTCTGCTTACACTTAGAACTACTTACCATGTGCGGAAACATCTTATCACTAAACGTGAGTGGAATTAACAATGGCATAAGTTTGTTTCACCATAGCACTAAATTCCATGATTGTCTTGCCTCCTGATGCTCTTACTCAGTAGTCGTCTGCTCATCACTTAAAACATTTGAGAGGCGTGTGTGACCCCCAATGAATTTCTAGGTCTAATGTTTCTCAATTGTTTTCTTCATTATCTCCCTCCTAAGGAGCCTTTTTAGACACTTTATTCCTAATTACCCATCCCGTAAAATTTTATTTCTACAGATATATTGCATATCTGTTTAGGTACTGTATGTATATCTGTGATTTATACATAAAAACAATTTTCTTCCTCTTGGTAGCAATACTGCCCCACTGAGAATGCACGTGCTGCACGACAATCACCAATGGTTGCTAACATCTCGAAAAAGAGACAATCAGACACTGTGCGACCCCCGTTGGAAGTCTTGCCAAACAGCAACACCACCACCCGACAACTAACTAAATGTCAACCAGCTTCCAGATCCAGTTACCAATTTACAAGAAAACTGGGGCCCTGAGGAACGTGTTCAACAATAGCCTGGATGAAATCAGCCAGACTGTGGAAACTCTGGAGGACAAACATCCCCGTCTTTCAAGAGTTAAATTGCAAGGGAAACATGGAGAGATGGAGGCAGACCAAAGAGTAAGTGACTTCAGAGTCCATCAGCGAGCAGGCGCCAGCACGCACCCACCACGCGCACTGCTCCTTAGGATCCGAGCCAAGCAAACTCCGAAAATACGCACGAGACAAACAGGGTGATCGGAACACAGAGTTTGGTGCTATTCAGAAATTGTTATTACTTTTTAGGTGTAATAGATATTATTGTTATGTTTTGTCTTTAGACACACATATTGAAATATTAATAGAAAAAGGCATTAAATCTAGGGCTTGGTTCAAAATAATCTAGAATGAGGGGAATCATGTGGGAATATAGATTAACCAAGATTGATCATTAGTTGATAATTGTTGCAGCTGAGTAACGGGCACATGGCGGTTTATTGTACTATTCTCTCTACTTTTACATGTGTTTACAATATTTCACAATTAAAAGTTTGAGAAAGATAATTAGGTTGCCACCCAGGAGTCTTCCCGAGGGAGCCACCCAGACTCGCAGCCTCTCCCTGCAGCACGCCCTTGATGGAAATGTTGGCCCTGAGCCGTTTTCTTCTCCCTGGCCACTGGCCGTCCTCACTGCAGCCCCTGCCGCCCAAGGCTGCAGCGGTTAAGCAGCCTTGTGACATAGGATTTATGCTGCTGGTCACATCTGGACAAAGGCCACGATGTCCCTTTCTTCGCCTTCCCGAGAAAGCTCAAACTGCCTTGTCCTGTTTCCTCTCTGTTGTCACTGTGGGAAGAGCCAGGCTTTAGACTCAGACAAGCTGCCATTTGATCCTAACTTTGCAAAGGAGGGTTATGGGACCTTGCTCTGTAACTGCTGGCCTGGTTTCTCCATCTGTAAAATGTGCAAGGTGGGTAAGACAGGGATCTTAATCGCTACCAATAGTACCACTCTGACCAGTTTAAGCAGAAAACGACCTTATGGAGGGCTGTTCGGTAGCTCCTGGAATCATCATAGTGTGTGGAGAAGGAGCGGGTGCGGAGGCGACACAGAGAGCAAGTGCCCCCGGATGACACAGCCAGGCTCTCCCTGTGGAGCCGTGCTGCTGCCCTGCTGGAACCTGCCGGCCCTGGGTCCTCTCCAGGGTCTATTCTGCGTGGCACCTTCTCCTCCTTATTGACACCCGAGAGAAAGTCTCATGTAGCACAGCTGATCGGCTGAGCCCAGGTCACGTCAGCACCCTAGATGCAAGGGGGAAGTCTGGGAAAGTGCATTCTGCCTTCTAACCTGGGGGTGAGGGGGGACCCAATGAGGAAAGGATATTCAAAGATGCAGGGTGACCACAGACCGTCGTGAATAGCTGCCCTGCCCACGTACCGAGCCCCATTCTGAGGCCTCCCTCCCGCTCTTTCTGCAAATGCTCACAATCCTGCCTCCAAGCTCCCCTCAGCCCCCACATTGCCACATCCTCACATGTCATCTGTTTTTATCACAGGACTCTGATTACAGAACTCAGCTCCTTCACAGTTTTGAAACAGAAAGAAAACAGAACTCAGCTCACAGTAAGCTTTTCAGGACTTATGTAGACTTCAGTGAAGATTTGGGGGAGATGGGGAGGGGCCTTCCTCACGGTCTCTCTCCTTCTTTCTCATTTGTCCCTTCTTCTCCGGTTTCACATGGAACTGTTCCTCCTTCTCCCCTCTCAGTCCCAGCGAGTTCAAGGTCGCACCTTCCGACCCAACCTCTCTTCAAGGGATAATTTCTAAAGAAATGCGGTTCTCCTCCCAGGAGGAAATCTAGCAAAGGCACGTTTCTTCATCTCAATACGGATGATGATTGTGAGGATCAGATTAGATAACGATCACAAAGCACTTAGCGCATTGCATGTTCTCAGCAAATTATTAGGAGGCAGCGAGTCATGTCCCCTCAGGGTGTGGGGGAAACCCGGCCTAGTGGCAGAGATGGCTCTATCGGGGGTCTTGGTTGGAGTGAGTTGGTGATGAGGTTGTGACTCTCAGGCCTGTGTTTCCATAGTTCCACAGCTGCATGAGAATTATGTAATATTTAGCAACTCAGGGATGGCGCCCTCCAAACGTGGAAGAAGAAGGCTCTGTTTAGGGTGAGAGTGAACAGAGTTCCTGTCTGTCACTCGATGGAGGAGGAACTTCGCTAATGGCAGCTCTGTTCCTGCCTTCCTGAGAGCGAGCAGCAAAGTCGGCCCAGGCCGTGAGCTCCGCCCGGCTTCTGTGGGCACTGCCGTGTCTCCAGGGCTCAGACCCGTGACTGCCCGGGAGTTAACGGGGCTGGCAGTCGCCGGGGCAGGGTTTATTCGGCCAGACTTTCTGGTTCCACTTGACTCTTTTTCGAGACCTCTCACTTATCCACTGAGAAACTGATGGCCCAGCTTCAGCCCTCGGCAAAACCATTTCTTTTTGTAATCCTCTCTTCTGAGCTGCTCTGAAATCATGATGAGATCACACGTGAAGGAGGCTTGCTTCTAATCTTAGTGAAGAATTCGCCAGGGAGCCACCTCCTTCTCTGGCCCTATCTCCACCCTCCCCCATCCCATCCAACCAGTGCTTTCATTCCTATGAGAAGTTGCTGACGTGGCCCATGTTGGCCAAATGCAAACATGGTGGGAAGGTGGCCAGTGGCCCCTCAGCCAGAGCTGTACCAGGCTGCCGAGTAGGCTGAGGCTGTGACATTTGGAGGTGATGCTAAATTAATGTCACTTTCTGATCCATTTCTCTAATAAGAATGCAAAGTAACTGTAAAAGACAAAAACGAAAGTACTCTTTTATTGCTTTTGTCATGACTAGAGACTTTTACAAATTAAGAACTCATCATTTAAAACTATCTCATGCCTATATTTCCTTCTTCCTGACCCTACCTGCAACTCAGCATCTTCCCATCTTAAATTTTTTTTATTAAGATTATGATAGATTACAACCTTGTGAGATTTTAGTTGTACATTATTGTTAGTCATGTTGTGGGTACACCGCTTCACCCTTTGTGCCCTCCCCCGACCCGGCCTTTTCCCTGGTAACCACCGATCGGTTCTCCTTGTCTATATGGTTAACTTCCACCTATAAGTGGAGTCATATAGAGTTCATCTTTCTCTGTCTGGCTTATTTCGCTTAACATAATACCCTCAAGGTCCATCCATGTCGATGCGAATGGAACAATTTGGTCCTTTTCTATGGCTGAGTAGTATTCCATTGTGTATATATACCATATCTTCTTTATCCAGTCATCAGTTTCTGGGAATTTAGGTTGGTTCCACGTCTTGGCTATTGTAAATAATGCTGCGATGAACATAGGGGTGCATGGGGCTCTCGGGATTGCTGATTTCAGGTTCTTAGGATAGATACCCAGTAGTGGGATGGCTGGGTCATAGGGTACTTCTATTTTTCACTTTTTGAGAAATCTCCATACTGTTTTCCATAGTGGCTGCACTAGTTTGCATTCCCACCAACAGTGTATGAGGGTTCCTTTTTCTCCACAACCTTTCAACATTTGTCACTCTTGGTTTTGGATATTTTTGCCAATCTAACGGCTATAAGGTGATATCTTAGTGTAGTTTTGATTTGTATTTCCCTGATGATTAGCAATGATGAGCATCTTTTCATGTGTCTATTGGCCATCCTTATATCTTCTTTGGAGAAATGTCTGTTCATGTCCTCTGCCCATTTTTTGATCAGGTTGTTTGTTTTTTTGTTGTTAAGCTGTGTGAGTTCTTTGTATATTATGGAGATTAATCCTTTGTCAGATAAGTAGCTTGTAAATATTTTTTCCCAATTAGTGGGCCGTTTTTTGTTTCAATCCTGTTTTCCCTTGCCTTGAAGAAGCTCTTTAGCCTGATGAAGTCCCATTTGTTTATTCTTTCTATTGTTTCCCTCATCTGAGGAGTTATAGTGTCCGAAAAGATTCTTTTGAAACTGATGTCAAAGAGTGTACTGCCTGTATTCTCTTCTAGAAGACTTATTGTTTCAGGCCTAATCTTTAGGTCTTTGATCCATTTTGAGTTTATTTTTGTGAATGGTGAAAAAGAATGGTCAATTTTCATTCTTTTACATGTGGCTGTCCAGTTTTCCCAGCACCATTTGTTGAAGAGACTTTCTTTTCTCCATTGTAGGCCCTCAGCTGCTTTGTCAAAGATTAGCTGTCCATAGATGTGTGGTTTTATCTCTGGGCTTTCAATTCTGTTCCATTGGTCTGTGGACCTGTTTTTGTACCAGTACCATGCTGTTTTGATCACTGTAGCTTTGTAGTATGTTTTGAAATCAGGGATTGTGATGCCTCCAGCTTTGTTTTTCTTACTCAGGATTGCTTTAGCAATTCGCGGTCTTTTGCTGCCCCATATGAATTTTAGGATTCTTTGTTCAATTTCTGTAAAGAATGTCCTTGGGATTCTGATTGGGATAGCATTGAACCTGTAGATTGCTTTAGGTAGTATGGACATTTTAACTATGTTTATTCTTCCAATCCATGTGCAGGGAATGTCTTTCCATCTCTTTATGTCGTCATCCATTTCTTTCAAGAAAGTCTTGTAGTTTTCATTGTATAAATCTTTCACTTCCTTGGTTAAATTTATCCCGAGGTATTTTATTCTTTTCGTTGCGATTGTGAATGGGATTGAGTTCTTGAGTTCTTTTTCTGTTGGTTCATTGTTAGTGTATAGAAATGCTACTGATTTATATATGTTGATTTTATACCCTGCAACTTTGCTGTAGTTGTTGATTGTTTCTAATAGTTTTTCTATGGATTCTTTGGGGGTTTCTACATATAAGATCATGTCGTCTGCTAACAGCGAGAGTTTTACTTCTTCGTTGCCTGTTTGGATTCCTTTTATTTCTTTTTCCTGCCAAATTGCTCTGGCCAACACCTCCAGTACTATGTTAAATAGGAGTGGTGAAAGTGGGCACCCTTTTCTTGTTCCTGTCCTCAGAGGGATGGCTTTCAGTTTTTGTCCGTTGAGTATGATGTTGGCTGTGGGTCTGTCATATATGGCCTTTATTATGTTGAGGTACTTTCCTTCTATACCCATTTTATTGAGGGTTTTTATCATAAATGGGTGTTGGATCTTGTCGAATGCTTTCTCTGCATCTATTGAGATAATCATGTGGTTTTTGTTTCTCATTTTGTTAATGTAGTGTATCATGGTGATTGACTTGCGGATGTTGAGCCATCCCTGTGTCCCTGGTATAAATCCCACTTGATCCTGGTGTATAATCTTTTTGATGTATTGCTGTATTTGGTTTGCCAGAATTTTGTTGAGGATTTTTGCATCTATGTTCATCAGTGATATTGGCCTGTAGTTCTCCTTCTTTCTGTTGTCCTTGTCAGGTTTGGGGATCAGAGTGATGTTGGCTTCATAGAATGTGTTAGGGAGTACTCCATCTTCCTCAATTTTCTGGAATAGTTTGAGAGGGATAGGTATTAAATCTTCTTTGAATGTTTGGTAGAATTCTCCAGAGAAGCCATCTGGTCCTGGACTCTTATTTTTGGGGAGGTTTTTGATTACTGTTTCTATTTCTTTACTTGTGATTGGCCTATTTAGATTCTCCATTTCTTCCTGGTTCAGTTTGGGGAGGTTGTAAGAGTCCAGGAATTTGTCCATTTCTTCTAGGTTGTTCAATTTGTTGGCATATAGTTTTCATAGTATTCTCTTATGATTCCTTGTATTTCTTTGGTATCTGTTGTGATTTCTCCTCTCTCATTCCTAATTTTATTTATTTGAGATTTCTCTCTTCTTTTCTTGGTAAGTCTGGCTAAGGGTTTGTTGATTTTGTTAATTTTTTCAAAGAACCAACTTTTTGTTTCATTGATCCTTTCTACTGTCTTTTTTGTTTCAATATCGTTTATTTCTGCACCTATTTTTATTATTTCCCTCCGTCTACTGACTCTGGGCTTTGTTTGTTCTTCTTTTTCTAATTCTGTTAGGTGTCATTTGAGGTTGCTTATGTGAGCTTTTTCTTGTTTGGTGAGGTGAGCCTGTATTGCAATGAATTTCCCTCTTAGGACTGCTTTTGCTGTATCCCAAATGATTTGGTATGATGTGTTCTCATTTTCATTTGTCTCCAGATAATATTTGATTTCTTCTTTAATTTCTTCAATAATCCATTGTTTGTTCAGTAGAGTGTTGTTTAGTCTCCACATTTTTGCACCTTTCTCTGTTTTATTCTTGTAGTTGATTTCTAGTTTCATAGCATTATGATCAGAAAAGATGCTTGATATGATTTCAACTCTCTTTGTATTTATTGATGCTTGCTTTGTTTCCCAAAATATGGTCTATTCTTGAGAATGTTCCATGCGCACTTGAGAAGAATGTGTAACCTGCTGTTTTTGGATGAGGTGTTCTATATATATCTATTAAGTCCATCTGGTCTAATTTTTCATTTAATTCTATAATTTCCTTGTTGATTTTCTGTCTGGATGTTCTGTCCATTGGTGTTAATGGGGTGTTGAGGTCCCCTACTATTATTGTATTGTTGTTGATGTCTTCTTTTAGTTCTATTAAGAGCTGCTTTACAAATTTTGGTGCTCCTGTGTTGGGTGCGTATATATTTATAAGTGTTATGTCTTCTTGGTGGAGAGTCCCTTTTATCATTATATACTGTCCCTCTTTGTCTTTCTTTATCTGTTTTGCTTTGAAGTCTACTTTGTCTGATATTAGTATAGCGACACCTGCTTTCTTTTGTTCATTATTAGCTTGGAGTATTGTCTTCCATCCCTTCACTCTGAGTCTGTTTGTCTTTGGGGCTGAGGTGTGTTTCCTGGAGGCAGCATATTGTTGGGTCTTGTTCTTTGATCCATCCTGCCACTCTGTGTCTTTTGATTGGAGAGTTCAATCCATTTACATTTAGAGTGATTATTGAAATGTGGGGGCCTACTGCTGCCATTTTATGTCTTGTTTTCTGGTTCTCTTCAATTTCCTTTGTTTCTCGTCCCATGGTTTAGTCTGTTCTGATGTAGAGCTGCTACTCTCTGTTGTTGTCCCTCTACTTATCTCCTTTGCTCTTGGTTTTGTAGCCCCTTTCCTTTTTTTGCTTTTTCAGGAATGAGGGTTTTCCTGAGCATTTCTTAAAGAGGAGGTTTTGTGGCAATGAATTCCCTTAATTTTTGTTTATCTGGGAAAGTTTTTATTTCTCCATCGTATTTGAAGGATATTTTCGCTGGGTAGAGAATTCTTGGCTGCAGGTTTTTGTCCTTCAGATTTTTGAATATATCATTCCACTCTCTTCTAGCCTGTAAAGTTTCTGCTGAGAAATCTGTTGATAGCCTGATGGGGGTTCCTTTGTAGGTTAATTTATTCTGCCTGGCTGCCCTTAGTATTCTCTCCTTGTCGTTGACTTTTGCTAGCTTCACTACTATATGCCTTGGGGTTGGTCTTCTTGCATTGATAAAGTTTGGAGATGTATTGGCTTCTGTCACATGAAGTTCCATCTCTCTCCCCAGGTTTGGGAAGTTCTCAGCCATTACTTCTCTGAATAGGCTTTCTGCCCCCTTCTCCCTCCCTTCTCCCTCTGGTATACCTATAATCCTTACGTTGCATCTCCTAATTGCATCAGATAGTTCTCAGAGAGTTTCTTCATTTCTTTTTAGTCTTAGTTCTCTCTGCTCCTCTGCCTGCAGCATTTCTATATTCCTATCTTCCAAATTGCTAATTCTTTCCTCCATATTATTGGCCCTACTGTTCAGTGCGTCTAGATTTTTCTTAATCTCCTCTATTGTGTTCTTCATTTCCAGTATTTCTGTTTGGTTCTTCTTTATAGTATCGAACTCTTTTGTGACATAGCTCCTGAACTCGTTGAGTTGTCTATCTGAATTCTCTTTTAACTCATTGAGTTTTTTAATGATGGCTGTTTTGAAGTCATGATCATTTAGGTTATATATTTCATTGTCTTTGGGATTGTTTTCTGTGTGTTTGTCATTTTCCTTCTGTTCTGGAGATTTAATATATTTTTTCATATTGCTTGATGGTGTAGATTTGTGCCTCTGCATAGAGATAGAGTTCAGTTACTGCTTCCACTTGTTTCTACTGGTGTGGTAGGGGAACAGCTGTTTATACTGCACCAACCAGGAACCCTATCAGCTGTTGCAACTGGGCCTGGGCCCCTCCTTGCAGTTACAGTGATCCTGTGGGTTCCCCCTTCAGCTGTGGGGACCGTCATAAGGGGGCTTCAGGCTGCTGGTGCCTACTGTTGCAGACCACCTAGACATGCTCCCTCCTTAGGATCTGCAGTGGTGTTATGGGTTTTCCCAGCGGCCAGGGGCAGGATCACTTATATTTGCAGCTCTGTCACTGTCAGCACCCACAAAATCTCGCTTGTCCACTATGGGTCACAGCAGAGCTATGGGCATCTTCTGCAGTCTGTGGTTAGCTCACATAGCTATGCTACTTTTGTCCCAGGGTCTTCCAGCCTTGTGGTTTCCGGGTGGGTGCTCTCTACTAGTGCTGTGCAGAGGCTATCGCTGAGGCTGCTGTGAGACTGTAGAGTTTCCCCCTGGGCCATGGAGCCGGGTCGCTGGAACTCCACCCAGCCCCAGTCCTCTCCCCTAGGATCTTGGGGAGCCCCTTGCCCTGTCTGGGGGATAGCCGGAGACCTTGAGTTCAGTGGCAGCTGGCCGGCTGCTGCCCTGCCTAGGATTCTCCTCTTCGGGACCCTCCCAGCATTGTGGATGCTGGGCGGGGCCTCTCCACTAATGGCAGGCAGAGACTTTGCCTGCTGTCCAGATGGAACTCCGGAGTTTCCCCCCGGGCTGCGGAGCCGGCCGCTGGAGCTCCACCCAGCCCCAGTCCTTTCCCAGGAGATCTCCGGTAGTCCCGAGCCCCTCCCTGGAGAAAGCCTGGTCAGTGGAGCCGGCGGTGGCAGCTAGCAGGCTGCCGCGCCATTGGGATTCTCTCTGGGAGCCTCCCGGCGTTGTGGATGCTAGGCGGGGCCTCTCCGCTACTGGCGGGCAGGGCTTTTCCCCACCGCCTCCGGTGTGTAACTCTGGAGCTTCCCTCTGGGCTTAGGTGTAATTGCGGGGGGCTTAGGTAGGGCTCTGGTCACCTGTTTCCACCGTCGCTCCTCTGGTGTGCACTCCCTCCTGCCCTTGGTGTGTGGCGATGTTCTGGGGGCATCCACTGGAATAAAGCCGCTTGCAGGTACTAGGCTGTTGAGGGGTCGGGGTCGGAGAGTTTTCACCTATCTCTACCTCCTCCTGGAGGGAAGTCCGTCTGCCTTCCGATGTATAATAGCATGGGTCTCTCAGGCGTCCTGAGATGCTATATGGATATCCTTTGTTAAGCGATGAATGTCCAATTAGTTGTAGATTCGAAGGGGGAGAGACAAAGAAGACTACTCACTCTGCCATCTAGGATCTTCTCCCCAGCTTAAATTTTTTTAAAAAGTGTTCTGCTGTTTCCTGAGAGCCATTCATGGCCAGGCCACAGCCTTGCAGTTCTTCTGCCTGCTCTGGTGTGGACCAGCATCCCCCTGAGCTCTGGGCCTGGCTTCGGAGCTGACTATCACACTGTACCAGCCACCACAGACGGCATTAGCTGACCCTAAGCTGGAAGCAGAATTCAAAGCCGTCTCTCCTGTGGGTGAGCGCCTGCATGTGCGAATTGCAAGCACCACCTCTCCAGGGGAAGAACACACAGCCCAGGAGCTCTGCTTTCACAATTCACATTCCATTTCCCATCCCACAATCTGAGTCGGGCAACTGCTTGTGTTAATTTATGCGACGGCAGGGAGTTGGGATATAAGTTCAGGTCCCTAAACTAGCTCTCTCATATTGATGCCTAGGGAACCTGAGAGAGGAACCTCAGGGACACCTAGGCGTGTGCTGGGAATAGCAGTATTGGTAGTAACAGGGAGAGGAGTCCTCTTGGTCATGTCAGCACCTGATGCTTGTGTGGAGATGGGGGCATAGACGAGGCAGAGAGTCATAGTGCAAGCCGGCATCTTCTCTGAACTGTAAACCAATTTCACTCATCCTCTTTGCAGGCCCACTGCTCTGTGCTTACAACTATTACTCGCCCCCGGAAGATGGCAGAGAGGCAAGAGAAGGGAGACATTGCCGCCTGGGGGGGCAACGGAGACAAGTCACTTATCCTCTCTATTTCCCCATCAGTGATGAGGAAACGACAATCTAACAGGCCTCCTGGGACAGCCATATATGTGAGCGTGCACTCGTCCAGCTGACTAACATCTGTCATGGGCCAGGCACTGTTCTTGCTCTGGGATTCAGCAGAGGAGAGGACACGCGAAATCCCTGCATCTCCACGGCCGCGTCTAACAGGGGTGACAAGGCAGCTCATCAGAGCAGAGAAGAGGACACATGAAGGCCTGCCTCACGCTGGCTGCGTCTAACGGGGTGACAAGGGCAGCTCACAGAAAGGCGCAACTGTTGGAGGGAACCGGATGTCAAAAAGTACATGAAGCAAAACCTGGAAGAAATAAAGGCGGAAACAGAAAAACCCCTCATCATGCTATGACATTTGTGCATTCCCTTCCAGTAATTGATGGAACAAATAGATTTTTAAAAACAGTAAAGTTATGGATGATTTTATCATTGTCAACCAATTTACCGCAATCAGTGCTTATGTTACCCCCCCCCCATGGGATATAGGTTCTTGTTTTTCAAGCGCATGTGGAATGTTCCTCTAAGTCAGACCGTACGCCAGCCTATTAAATACGGCTCAAAAATTAGTAAAAATTTGAACTCTTACATAGACTTAGATTACAGATCAATAATAGTAAAATACCTGGAATATCTCTCCAAACATTTGGAAATTAAAAACACATCTAAATAACCCATTACTCAAAGAGGAAATCACAAGTGAAACTAGAAGATAACTTTTCCCCGAGTGATAATGAGAACAAAAGACGAAATTTCTGGGATGTTACTAACGCGATGTGTAGAGGGAATTTTTGAGCTTTAAAAGCCTTTATTGGTAAGAAGAAAGGTTTGGAATAATGATCTTGGGCTCCACACTGAGAAGTTAAAACAGAAAGAGCAAGTTAAAATTAAGTACAAAGAAAGAAGTGGCAGGGCAGGGGGGCGGAAGCAGAAATCGATGAAATAGAAAACAAATAGTTAGGAGAGTTAACAAAGCCAAAACTGATTCTTTGCTAAGATTAACGAAATTGATAAGGCCCTACAAAAGACTAATCAGTGAGAGAAAACACCAATGACTGATATCAGAAGTGAAAGAATGAACTGATACTGATAATGTAGACATTAAGATGATAAGGGGATGTAATGAATACCTTTATCTCAATAAAGTATATATCTTTGATAAAATGGAAAAATCTCTTAAAAGATACGATTTACAAAAACATTCTCAGGAATAAACTTCATATCCGAATACCCTATATCTATTAAAGAAACTTAATTTGTAATCAAAAACCTCCCCTCAAAGAAAACTCGATAACCATCTGAGGATGGTTTCACTGGTGAATTACATCAAATTTTAAGGAATAGAAAATACCCACCCTACACCATGTCTTTTAGAAAATAGAAAGGGAATGTATTCCATCATGTTTTATGAGCCTGAAATAACCCTGATACCAAACACAGATAAAGACATCACGAGAAAATGATAGACCAATATCCATTATGAACGTAGCAGCAAACATCTACAATAAAACATCAGCAAATTGAATCTGACAATGCATAGGAAAAGATAATGCATCATGACCAAGGGGGACCTACCTGGGAAGACGGGATTGTCGCCACATTTGACAATTGGTCCATGTAACTGACCACTTTAACAGGATAAAGGAGAAAAATTGTATCATCTCAAAACATGAAGAAATGTAGTACCCATTCATGATATATGAAAATAAAAACAAACAACTCTTAGCAAAAGAGGAATAGAAAAGTACTCCCTCACCTTGATAAAGGACATCTTTGAAGAGTCGATAGCTAACCTCATTCGTCTGGTAAAGTACTGACTGTTTTCTCCTGAGATGAGAAACAAGGTAAAGATGTCCGCTCCTACGTCTGTTCAGTACTGTACTGGAGAGCCTAGCCATGCAGTGAGGGAAGAACAGAAATTAAAGTCATGCAGGAAAGGAAGAGGTAACGCTATCTTTTTTGGAGATGACATTATTGTGTCCAGGTCAATTTACAAAAATCAATTGTATTTCTATGTTCTAGCAACGAGTACTAAAAAAAATAACTTTAAAATACCATTTATAATAGCATCAAAAACATAAAATATGGATAAATTTAACAAAATATGTACAAGACCTCTATGTAGAAAACTACAAAACATTGCTGGGAGAAGTTTAAAAGATCTAAGTAAATGGAAAATTATATCTCCTGTTCATGGACTGTTCAGATGTCCATTCTCCCCAGATGAGTTACAGATTCAACACAATCCCAGTCGTCTTTTTTTTTCTTTCTAGAAATTGACAAGTAGGACCGAGAATAGCCAGGACAATTTTAAAGAACATGAACAAAGACGAAAGATTTACACTTCCCGATTTTAAGATTTACTATAAATTTACAGTAATCGGTACAGTATGGTACTGGCAGAAGGACAGACATATAAATCAATAGAACAGAAAAGATCCAGAAATAGACCCACACATCTATGGTCAATTAATTTTTGATAAAGGTGGTAAGGTAATTCAATGGAAAACGAGTAAGTCTTTTCAACAACTGTCGCTGGAAAAACTGGATATTCTTATTTTAAAAATTGAACTATAATCCCTTTCTCACCTCAGATAAAAAGCTAATTTGATTTGGATTATAGCCCCAAAAGTAAAAGATAAAACCATAAAGCACCTAGAATAAGAACGTTAGATAAAATCTTTGCAACTTGGGAGTAAGTGAAAATTTCTTAAACAAGACACAAACAATCACCATACAAGAATAAAGTTGACAAACTGGACTTTATCACAATTAAAATCTTCTGCTCTTTGAAATACACTGTTAAGAAAATGAAAAGTCAACCCACAGAGTGGGAGAAAATATCCAAAATACAGACATCTGAGAAAGGACCTATATCCGGAATGTATAAAGAACCTTACACTCGATAATTAGAAGACAGCTCAATTTTTTTAATGGGAAATACACAATTTATAAAAGGAGACCAATGTCCAGTATGAACGTGAAGAGATGCTGAACACAACTGGTCATCCAGGAAATGGAAATTAAACCACAATGAGATGTCACTTCACCCCCATTACTATGGTTGGAATGAAAAAGACTGACGCGGCCCGTTGTCGGTGGATGTGGAGCAGCTGGAACCCCTGGGGAGGAGGCAGACTTCAGGGCCGGTTTGAAGGTGTTTGAACGTGTTCTAGAGGCGTGGAGATAGCTGGCCCTGAAACGTGGGCTTTACATGTGTTACTGTATTTTGCTCTCAAAACAACTGTAAGAGGTAAGTAGAACCATCATCTCCCTTTATTCAAAACAAGAAACTAATGGACAGAAAGCTCAAGTAGTTGCTGGCAGAGCTGCAAATTGATCACAGTCAGTCTTTTGCTCCAAGCTCTGTGCTCTTACCATCAATGCTACGATCCCCTCTTCTTTCCTGAAATTACCCGCGGGTGCCTGGTAGGCTGCACACTCGCTAGGGGAGAGTTGGCATTAGGTTGTCGGGCTGCAGTCTTGGGGCTAGACCTCCATTCTGACAAAGGGTGACCTTACTGAGAGGCAACCGTTTGAATACACATGTATTGGGGCCTAATGTGGGCCACGCCCTGTACTAGGAGCTGGGAGCGCACAAGAATGGTCTTTGCTCTCAGCAGTGTGCTTATATTTCATGTAAGGCAGACAGAATGTAAACAACCAGTAAAAATGAGTCAAAATGCCTTGTGGCACAGCCGTTAAGTTCACATGCTCTGCTTTGGTGGCCTGGGATTAGCTGGTTTGGATCCCAGGCATGGACCTACACACCAATTATCAAGTCATGCTGTGGCAAGTGTCCCACATAGAAAGTAGAGGAAGATGGGCACAGATGTAGCTCAGGGCCAATCTTCCTCAGCAAAAAACAGGAGGATTGGTGGCAGAGCTTAGCTCAGGGCTAATCTTCCTCAAAAAAAAAAAAAGAGTCAGAATGTGTCAAAAGATGGGTCGGGTCAACACTGTCCATCATTGGTTCTCACACTTGAGTGTGCATTGCACTCACCCAAAGGAGGACTCCAAAACACTACTGCTGGGCCTACACCCCAGAGCTTCTGATTCAGTAGGACTGGGATGAGGCCAGAGAATTTGCATTTCTAACAAATTCCAGGGTGAGGATGCTGCTGCTGGTCCGGGGACCTCATTTTGAGAACCACTGGTCTAGATGAGTAATTCTCTGCCCTGCTTGTATGTTAAAATCATCCAGGGAGCTTAGGAAAAAGGTGGTGCCTGGGCCCCCACCTAGACTATGGGAATCGGTCTCCGAGGGTAGTGCTTGATCAGTAGTAGTTTTTTTTAAAGTTCTGCAGGTGATTCCAATGTGAAGCCAGGGTAGGGAACCTCTGGGACACATGCCACTTTGGTGACCAACCATCTGGGTTTGCTCAAGACTCAGGGGTTTGCTGGGATGCAGGACTTTCAGTGCTAAAACTGGGACAGTCCCAAGCAAACGAGGATGAGGTGAAACCCTGGATGCTACAGAGGGAATGGCTAAGTCATTGGTCCTCAACCTTGGCTGACGTGGGCATCGACTGGGGAGTTTTAAAAAGTAGTGATGTCTGGGCTCCACTCTCAGAGATTTAATGTAATTGAACTTTCTGGGTGCAACTTGGGCATCTGGACTTTTTAAAGCTGCCCAGGTAATTCTAAAATGCAGCCGAGGTTGAGAACCTCTGGGCCAGGTGAAGAAAGGAAGATGGTGGATTTAGCAGGTAAGACTTCATTGGTGACCTCTAAAAGACTCATTTCAGAAAAGTGTTTGAAGTAATAGCCGTGTCTCAGGGTCGGGGTGTATGATATAGCAGCGTGGGGAGGAAGAGGAGGCAGCGAATACAGGACTCTTCTTTGAAAATCTGGCAGAAGGGAATGAACTTGATTGGGATGAGTTTGGCCCTTCTTCTGTGGGTGATATAAAAATCCATATAGCTTTTCAGTTAAATCTACAAGCACCTTAAAGGCGGTTGTAACTTGCACAGAGGACCCAGAACACGGTTTACCGGGGTCCCTGCGGAGGAGGAGGGGTGGGCTTGCTGGATGACTTGTCTGTGTCCGTCCTCCATTGCCTACACTGGGCAGCAGCAGTGCCGTTTGGAGAACTGACTCTAGCTCCAAGGAGGAATGGGCTTTGAATAAACCAGCTGACCATGGTTAACTCATCTCCCTCTTCAGCTTTGGGGTCGGGAATACAGGCCTAAGCCAGTTCGCACATGGCATTCCCATTGCAGTAGATACTGGTCAGAAGTGAGCAAATGTACCCCGAAGGGAAGACTCTTGCTCTACGGTTGGAGGAAAGATGCTCCCCTGCTGAGTGTGAGCCAGCATGTAGCTGGGGTTGCCACCTGCTGCCACTCAACACCCATGAGGGGACAAATCAGCCTTAGCGTAGAGCTGACACTGCTGACAATAGAGAATTGGAGGAACCTAGTTCTTGGTGATGTCATTGACCCTGACGTCCACAAGTCTGCTTTACTAGCACATTTCTGGTTGTGTGAGCTAAGGAACTGACTTTGCATTGGCTTTTCTATTATTTGCAGGTGAAGGCATCTAATTGATACGTGGGATCAGCAGGGACAGTAAAAGGTAGGTGTTGGGAAAATCAGCCCAGATATATAGGCAGCTCCGTGAGGGCAGCCAGCCATCCCAGTCACAGTGCACAGGACAGGGCCACCAAAGGGTGACGCAGGCAAGTCCTCCATGCCAGGAGGCCAATCTTTTGGAACAGGAACAGTGGCAGGAAATCCAGGCTGTGGTGAAATATTCAGGAGCCAAGTAGGCTGCAGTTGTGTTCTGCGTGCCCCAGACCCACACAGCAGGCACACCCAGGTGGCGACACAACCCAGCCCTCGGGTGGGGGTGGGAGGAAGGGTGAGGATGCTCCCCAGAGCTGGGGATGAAAGGCCGAGATCCACTGCAGGTTGTTCAGGGCTTACGCCAGATGCTGTGCTGAGCGCTGTTCGTACATCACATCACCCTAAACGCTCTTTAAAAACCCTTGGACACAGGCAGTGATGGTCCCTGCTTTCAGATGAAGAGGTTTAGCATTTAAGTGGAGTTTGTTCAACATTCGAAAATTAACTCATATCATTCATCATATCAACAGACCTAAGGTTATGAAGATCTCAATAAATGCAGAGAAAGCATCTGACCAAAGTCAACTACCATTCATGATAAAATCTCTTAGCAAACTAGGAAGTAAAGATAGTTTCCTCAAATTGATAAAGGGCATCTGCAAAAAGCACCACAGCTAACGCCATACTTGATCAAAGACAGAATGGTTCCCTCTAAGAACAAGAAAAACGGCCACTCTCATCCCTCCTTTTCAAAATCATACTGGACTTACTAGCCAGTGAAATA
>NC_060281.1:59628228-59629318 GCF_021613505.1 Equus quagga | reverse complement strand
AAGACTCTTGCTCTACGGTTGGAGGAAAGATGCTCCCCTGCTGAGTGTGAGCCAGCATGTAGCTGGGGTTGCCACCTGCTGCCACTCAACACCCATGAGGGGACAAATCAGCCTTAGCGTAGAGCTGACACTGCTGACAATAGAGAATTGGAGGAACCTAGTTCTTGGTGATGTCATTGACCCTGACGTCCACAAGTCTGCTTTACTAGCACATTTCTGGTTGTGTGAGCTAAGGAACTGACTTTGCATTGGCTTTTCTATTATTTGCAGGTGAAGGCATCTAATTGATACGTGGGATCAGCAGGGACAGTAAAAGGTAGGTGTTGGGAAAATCAGCCCAGATATAGAGGCAGCTCCGTGAGGGCAGCCAGCCATCCCAGTCACAGTGCACAGGACAGGGCCACCGAAGGGTGACGCAGGCAAGTCCTCCATGCCAGGAGGCCAATCTTTTGGAACAGGAACAGTGGCAGGAAATCCAGGCTGTGGTGAAATATTCAGGAGCCAAGTAGGCTGCAGTTGTGTTCTGCGTGCCCCAGACCCACACAGCAGGCACACCCAGGCGGCGACACAACCCAGCCCTCGGGTGGGGGTGGGAGGAAGGGTGAGGATGCTCCCCAGAGCTGGGGATGAAAGGCCGAGATCCACTGCAGGTTGTTCAGGGCTTACGCCAGATGCTGTGCTGAGCGCTGTTCGTACATCACATCACCCTAAACGCTCTTTAAAAACCCTTGGACACAGGCAGTGATGGTCCCTGCTTTTAGATGAAGAGGTTTAGCATTTAAGTGGAGTTTGTTCAACATTCGAAAATTAACTCATATCATTCATCATATCAACAGACCTAAGGTTATGAAGATCTCAATAAATGCAGAGAAAGCATCTGACCAAAGTCAACTACCATTCATGATAAAATCTCTTAGCAAACTAGGAAGTAAAGATAGTTTCCTCAAATTGATAAAGGGCATCTGCAAAAAGCACCACAGCTAACGCCATACTTGATCAAAGACAGAATGGTTCCCTCTAAGAACAAGAAAAACGGCCACTCTCATCCCTCCTTTTCAAAATCATACTGGACTTACTAGCCAGTGAAATA